>NC_141674.1:181531020-181793520 GCF_028749965.1 Puma concolor
ATTATAGACACTATGTGAATGATGAAGGACTTGACAAAATTAGGGAGGGAGATCAAGAAGGCTTCTGGGAAGATTATAGTTAAAATACTATTTTAGATACTTCAGATTACAATAATTGGTGTTCACCATATGTCAAAGCTATAAAATAAAGGAGATGGGAAAAATTCTCTAATACCATCGGGTAACATATCAGTTTAATTTTGAAAGCAAAATAAAAATATAATTTTTAGGTATAAATCAATACATAGGTAAACAATGTTGCAGGGAACATACTTGGATTAGACTTTTGGATGACAAAAGTCCAATTCAACTTTCTTTCTCTTTCTAACAGGTTTTTTTTTTTTTTCTTGGCAAAAATCTTTCAATATGTTCACTTCTTATACAACATAACTATTTGCAAGTTGAAGTAGTACTTGAGTTCTCTGTGAAATAAACTTGAATGACGATGTCTTATCCAGATGTTTTTGAAAAGAACACTTTCGAATGTAATTTCATTTAAGGGAAGCGAGGTAATTACGAAAGTAACTTATGTGAGAAATATTACCTGTGTAATTATTTGTCCTCCCAATACATAAACTTGTGTCTCTATATTGGACTATAATGAGATAAATCATAAAATCAAACAGCATGCTGAGTTGCATATTATATTCTGTTAATATGCAGGGATGTGTTATGTTAAGTATTTCTGGCCGGTGAAGATAAGCAAGCACTTTTTTTTTTTTTTTTTTTTTTTTTTTACCTCTGAAAGCCAACTTTTCTCTCCAGAGAGCTTAGATTTTGAATTCAAGACCTAAAGGAATATAATGAATTATTTACTTTCTGTTTCCTTCATAGGTAGACTTTAAGAATTGATAATTTCTTAATGTTTTTGAATACCATTACTGCATTTATATCAAGGAAATTAGCCCTGATAAATGCTTACATTCTTCATGAATATATGCAACAAACATATATTAAAAGATATTTAAAGAACATAGCTATAATTCTTACTCCTCAACGTCCAGGCTACTTAAAATGAGTAGTTTTTTTTTTGCTATAATCCACTACCAGGTAGGCTGACAAATACACTGTGTCTCATCACTTGAGATTGAGAATCTTTGATCAAAATGGTGGCAAGTGTAGTGTTAACTACAAACCGTCCTTTCCCTCTTGCCTAAATTTTACCACCAACTCTGTGGCAATATCCCTATCCCCCCCTCAGTCGGTATTTAGCTGGTAAAAACCCAAAACTTTTTGAGCTAGATAGAAACATGATCTCCTGTCTTTCCTGTTGTGAAAACCACTTCTGGAGTGTTGATGGAAGTAAACGATGAAATGCTTTCTTAGAACACAGAAAGTACAAGAAGTATTAACCAAACAAGACTTACATTTTTAAGAAGCTTCTCAAACTTTATTAACACAATGGACTCTAATTCTCGAATTTGGGGTAGAAGTGGGTATGAGAAATCAAAATTGAATTATTTTTTTATTGAATTCTTAAGATAATATGTCTTTGCAATTTTTTTTTTTCTGCTTTGGCTTGGATTTAATTTTTTTTTTTTCAACGTTTATTTTATTTTTGGGACAGAGAGAGACAGAGCATGAACGGGGGAGGGGCAGAGAGAGAGGGAGACACAGAATCGGAAACAGGCTCCAGGCTCTGAGCCATCAGCCCAGAGCCCGACGCGGGGCTCGAACTCACGGAGCGCGAGATCGTGACCTGGCTGAAGTCGGACGCTTAACCGACTGCGCCACCCAGGCGCCCCTCTTTGGCTTGGATTTAAAGGAGCTAGCATATGATTCCTCTCTTCCTCCAATGAGTCTGGAATCCAGGAAGAGATAAATGTAGGAATCAGGCAGGGAAATGTGTCACGTTTTGTATTGCTAAACCTCAAGGAGAGTTTTAGGCTATTAGCCAAGTAGAACCTTTGGACAGGCTTCCAGGGAATTTTTTGGGGGGTTTCAAGGGTAAATATATCAGGAGACTTCACTCAAAATTCCCTAAGGGGAAGGTAAACAAGAAACAAAATCTCTATGCCTTAATTAGTTCCCATCAGGCTATAAATATGAATCAATGGCTGTCCCTCACCAACAGAATGATTCCATAAACTTCCTCTGTTGAGGGATAAGAAATAGGCAATTGGAAGGAAAAGATCAAACCTATCCTCAATGACATCAGTGTAACCTACTCCTCTCTGCTTTTTTGTTATAGTCCCTAACTGATACTTCCCGATCCACTCTTGCCTTTTTAATATGTAAAGTTGTTTCATAATAAACACTTTATTTGGGGATAATTTTAGATTCACAGAAAAGTTGAAAGAATTCCCCAATACACTTAAGCCAGATTTCCCTGATTTTAACAGCCTACAGAATGGTACATTTGTCGAAATTAAGAAATTAACATTAGTACCATGCTATTAACTAAACAAAGACTTCATTCAGTTTTCACTGTTTTTTCACTAATATCCTTTTTATTGTTGCTGTTCAAGCATCTAATACTATTGTATTTTCATTTTTTAAAAGTTTATTTATTTTTGAGAGAGAGACAGAGCATCACCAGGGGAGGGGCAGAGAGAGAGGAAGACACAGAATTTGAAACAGGCTCCAGACTCTGAGCTGTCAGCACAAAGCCCGACACAGGGGCTGGGGGGGTGGGGGTGGGGGGCTCAAACTCACAAAGCGTGAAATCATTACCTAACCCAAAGTTGGACGCTTAACTGACTGAGCCCCCCAGAAGACCCCACTAACCTTTTGTTTTTTCATCTGATAATATTTTAAAATGTAGGTTTTATTATCATGCAGGTGTGGTGAGACCAACATATCAGGAAATAGTTGTCATTGAGAAGACAGTTTGTTTCTCACAGGTCCCAAGAGAAATAGGAACACCACACTATGCAGATTTTATGGAGGTGCATCAGGGTTGGTCAGGGAACAAAGGGAGCTAGACAAAAGTGGACAACCATCCTTATTTTGGTTTCAAAAGAAGGAATGGGAGAAGAGAGTTTGAACAATTTCAATGGACTCTGGGATGTAGGAGCTTCTCTGGTTGTTTGGTACCTGGCTCTGGGTGATTAGGAAGAACAGTGGCCAGAGAGTGAGAGACTAATGAAGGAGGTGCTTGGTTGGAAAGGCATGCTCCTGGGTAAATCTTTAAGAACTAACTAACCCTGGGAGGGGCAGTGCCTCCAGTGTAGGCAAGTCCCCAAGATATCAAAATATCAGAATAAAAAGACATGCTTAATACACAGACATCGGACTTTATTCAGCCCTCTGACTCTTTCACACTGCAGTTGGAGTAACATACAACATGGTCTAAAAGTCACTTTTTGATCTCTAATCTGTGTCTGCTTTCTTCATAAGATTTATCTTGCCCTTTACCCCATGTTTTGTTTTTTTGTTTTTTTTTTTTCTGAACTTCAGTCATACTGAGCATGTTTTACCCCATGAAAACACTTGTTTTCTTTCTACTTTGGAATCTTTGTAAATAAAGTGATTTTGTTCCTGTGCACGTGTGCACTCTTTCCTTCTCTCTTGCTCAGATGGGCATACAATACATACATACAATAAACTGACTTCTATACTATCTCAGCTACCAGCTTAAATACTGATTCTCTGAAGAAATATCCCCTACCTCGCTGATAAAGCCACGTCCCCCGTTTACATTATGTAACACCCTGTATTTATGTTTCACTGCACTTACCATAACTCTTATTAAATAATTACATGTGTACTAAGTAGTTTAAGAATGGCTCCTCCAATATATTGTCAGCTGTGTGATGTCAGGGGCTATTTTGTTCTCCTCATTTCCCTTAGTTCACTAAGCAGAGTTCTACATACAGTACATGCATAACAATTTTTCTGAAGGTGGGTAAAGTGTTATCTGTGTTAAAATTATTACTGTAGGCTCTCTTTATAATGCAACTTTGGTTACATAATTTGGTTTATGTGTAGGTCAAATATTCTTAGAATTTTTCCATATTTGCCTAATTTATCTCTGTGTGTATGTGCATATGCATCTATGATTTATTTTTTTTATGGAACCACAGGAAACTGAGTAGCAGATATCGTGATGTATCACCCTTAAGCACTTCAGCAGGTGTCTTCTAGGAGTAAGAATAGCCTCTTTCACAATCAAATTACCATTACTATATCTAATATAATTAATATGAATTCCCTAACATTCCCTAAGATATTTCTCACTCTTTTTTTAAACTAAATCCAAATACTACTCTTACACTTGCTTTTTACCTATCTGGATTAATTTTGATCAAGAAAAAGCCCCTGTCCAAGTTTGGGCTCTCCCAGAAATAGAGCAGAAGCTGTTTCAAGCTTAAGTAATTTATTTGGAAGGTGAAAGAAACACAGAAAGGGAGGGAAGAAGTGAGAGGAGAAAGGGAGGGGAAAGAGCCAATAAAAGGCACATCACCAAACCAGCTACCACTGTGGGTGATTGGCTCCTGATTCCTGTAGTGCAAGTCTAGAGTCAGAGCACAATATGACCTCTGATAGTTCCCCTCCCCATCAAAAGGGTGAGAGAGCAAGAGTGTGTATATCAAACTCTAGTCAATCATCAATTAATTAATCGAGTAGTCCTCAAACATTAATGCCCTGGTGCTACTTGCCTTACTGGCTTGAAAGGAAGCAGAGTATGCCCTGGTGGCAGGAGGAAAAATATCCTGAGGCTAATCAGGGGCTCACACTTGCCAATCAGACCGACACATCAGAGAGTGGCAAGAGCCTAGGGGTGAGGAGTGTACTGACAACATCTTTGTCTCCCACTTTTTTTTTTTTTAATTTTCTGATGATCTTGGCTTTTTGAGGGGACTAGGCTAGTTGTATTAATAAAATATCCCACAGTATGAATTTGTCTCGTTGCTTCATGATGTCATCTAACTTGTTTATATTCTAATATTTCTTATAAATTAAAAATTAGTTCTAAAGGCTTGGGATAGATTTCAATTGAAATTTTCACAAGGATGTTCCATAGAGGATGCTGAGGTTTCTCATCCTGCATCATCCCATGCTATATAGAATGTTGAATATTCCCCTTTGTATGATCTTTAGTCACCCAGTTATGGTTCTAACCTCTCAATTTTTCCACTGCAAAGATGATGTTTTCCCCCTTCACAATTAGGAAATAAATGAATTATGACATTCTGACACCCTGCAATTAACCAGTCTGCACCTTTTCAAATTCTAGTCTTTAGCATCCAAGGATGAGTCTTGTTTCAATCAACTATTTTGGAGAAGTTATAAGGTTATTTTTCTTTTACAATCATGACCTGGCATTCTCCTATTTAAAAGAAGGAGAAAGAGAAACAAACTAAGAAGTAGGGGAAAAAGGCAAAGGGGAAAAAGGGGCTCTCTTTCATCAAGTGGGAATGCAAATAAATAATAGTTTCTTCCCACCAAGCTGGCCAAATACTCACATGCATATTTTTCCCTTGTATTACCAAATTTCATATAAGAATTTGGTATAATAGTGATTTATAGTGATAGTGAATTACTTAGCTTTCTTTTTTTTCACAAAAAGCATCTGTAGAGTTTTGTTTACTTAATAGTTTACATTCAATTCTAATAATTAGTATTATATTTAATGCACGTGTTATCATATTGCCCCAAATTTTCCAGGGAAATTGATCATCTGAAATGGTTATGGTGCCCTGAAGAACGATAATGCTTTTTGTTTGGATCATAGTGACTTGTACAATGTTAAGAATTTATTTTTGAACATATATCTTTAATATATTGGTGATATTTGCAATAGCAAGTTCTCATTTTATGTCTTTGTAGCTTCTGAATGCATTTCCCCACAATAAGCTTTTTTTAAAGGGTACATTTTCTTGGATATCCTTAGATATTACTTCATTCATTATGTGCATGGACCCATAGCTGGAAGGAATGATTAAAAAGACCCATATCCTGTATGTAGGTTCCATTTTTCCTTCTTTAAAGATTCATTCTGTAAGTTTTTACATCCTAATCTTTAGAAACACTAAGAGTAATTCTTAATTTTATGAACTGAAGTAGCATTAATTTTGTATTTTGTAACTTTGCAATTGGAGTACATCAATATACACTTAAGTTTCCAAGGTATGTTTTCTAAACAATTTATTTTTTAGGAGGTAATTTAGATACATATGATTTCTTCCAGGAAACACAAAAGATTTCCCCCAGAGGGTTGTAGACACAGAAAAGATGGCAGCATACAATTTTCACAAATGAACTTTTAATAAGGATACTCTGCCAAATCACAATGATTTATATGCAATTGTTAAATATAAATACTTAATGTGGTTTTTAAGGCACTGACTTGTATTGAATCAGTCACCTCCATAAGTCATGGGTGTTGATTTTTTAAAACATTATTGATTTGTTAAAGAGAAAGGTATCTTGGGTCTATAATTTTTCTCATTATGAAGCACTAAGTAGCTACAGGCTTTTAAAATAGTGGTTTAGCTAAGAGAATCTATTTTTAAAAGATTAACTTCAAGTGCCTCAGTGTACAATCTTTAGGACCATTTGGAATATAATTGAAAATATGCCTTTTATTTAGCTAGCCTTTATTAAATTGGTTCTCGACTGTTTCGACGATGGTTGGCAAAGGTGTATCACTGCATCACCTGGGACACTAAAAATAATGTGGACATATTAATGCCATCATAAAATAGATTCTTTGTAGCCTCAGGTAGAGAAAGGTGAGCAAAGCGTGTTTCCTGACTGATGCTGCATTATCACCACATTGTGGTGTGGGGTTGTCGTTTTATTTCATTCTCATTCATCATTGATCCTTGTTCTCCCTACCTTCCACCTCTACTTTATCAACTAATTTAATGTTATTAAAAGCATTCCAATCATCATAGGGAAAACGTGAAGAATGATAAGTCACAGCCCCCGCTGTAGGAGATCTGAGCTGATCCTGGTGGTGTATGATCTGGTTAATAATTGCCCATCTTATGATCCAGCATATTTAAGATTCTGCACTAGATCTGGTTAACAATCGTCCATTTTATAATCCAGCATATTCAAGAGTCTGCACTAGCTAGTATATTATAGGTTGAACTAACCCCTTTCAGCATTCCCCAAAATTAGTATGTTGAATTTTTAACTCACAGTATCTCAGGATGTGAACTTATTTGGAAATAGGGTCGACGCCAATATAATTAGTTAATATGCAACTAATTAATAAGTCATTTAATAATTAGTTACTCCAGTACGTCTAGTGTCTTGATTAAAGGGGAAAATTTGGACACAGCAACACACACAGGGAGAATTCCATATGAATATCATCTTAATTATCTCCAAGCCAAGCAGACCTGGAACAGGTCCCTCCCTCAGCCCTCAGAATGAACCAGACCTGCCGACACCTTGATTTTAGACTTCTAGCCTCCAGAACTCTGAGACAATACATTTCTCTTGTTTAAGCCACCTGGCTTGGGAAAGTGTCATCACAGACCTAGCAAACCAACACACAGCACTACTGTATCTTTACAAGGCACGCTGAAAAAATAGGTCAATACGCTATAATGACTTCTAGAGAAGTATAGGGGTAAAGGATATGTTATTTTCTCTTCAGCCTAATGGAGAATATAATATACTTGTTTGCAACATAGTGACTCCCATTTGGATTGACACTTACTAGTATGACTTATCTATTTTTACTTTATAACAGACCATAGCCATAGATGTCTCCACATCATTGAGTCTAATTGTACTTTGAAGTGTCTGAAGCTAAATTGGATGACATTTTCCCAGGCTGAGAGAAAGTATGTGCATTGTGTACAGGAAACACTTTCTGTGGTATTCAGAGGCATTATCTGCTGATAAAAGAGAAAACGGCCAACTTGATGGATCGCCTCAGAAAAGTCTTTTCATTTTGCTTATTGTTGTCCAAACATCTCGAAAGATAATAGATATTTATCTTCTTAACATGAGTGGCCAGTGTAATTAAATGGAAGTAATGACAGTTCTATTGTATTAGATAGAACGTTAAATCGGTATTACACTGTCACTTCAATGGATTCTTAAGCTGACAAAAAAAAAAAAAACTTAGTTTTAGGAAACCAATTTTGGGGAGTTTTACTTTTACCTGAACTCTATAATGCAGATTTTTTACCCTAATTACTGAAACTTCACTTTATTAGCATGGTCAAAGATGGCAAAAGATGTAGGAAATATGCCAATGTCACATTTTTGAAACAAACCTTATTGCTGAAATTCAAAGCAGATATTTAAGTTATGAGTTTTTATATTTCTACCAATAGAAGATGAGTGAGTTAAAACAGTTACATCTACAAAATCTTACGGTCAAAAATTTAGAGCAATTGTTTAAATACACATGTTATAGATGTGTTTTTTAATTCTTAACCCTATAGGAAAATTATTTCAAGCTTTCTGTTAATCTTAACCCAGTTTCAAAATTATACAATGCCTTTTTTAATTACTTACACCTTTTTGCTCCCTAATTTTCTCTCAGAAAGCTGTTCTTAATAATCTAATACTCAGGCATGAAAATCTCATTTTTGGTTTCCTCCTCTTCCAGCACATAGAAAATAATGAATATGAAAGAAAACATCTTTCTGCTTTCCAGTTTACTGATTTACTAACTTTTTATTTTTTTTCATCTATAATGAAAAGAAAGATTTCTATCTATTAAGTGCTATATATTATCTCTATTCATTGAATTTAAAATAAGTGGTTTTTCTATACACCTTACTTCCTAACAGTGGAATTTTATATTTCCTCCCTCTTCTACTTTCCTTTTCTCAGGCTTCCAGGTGTTTTTGAACAGGTTAGTGGTAATATTAAAGTCATGTTTATCAATATTGTATTTCAGTCAGAGTTTGATGAAAAAACCACAGATTGCACTAAGTGTTTTAACAAAGAGAATTTAATATAAAGAATTGGTTCAGTAGGCATTGGCAAAGAAAAAAAAAGGAAAGGGAAAGAAAGTTACCATAAAGATAGTACATATGCAGTGGGGCGCCTGGGTGGCCCAGTCAATTAAACATCTGACTTTGGTCCAGGTCATGTTCTCATGGTTTCTTGGGTTTGAGCCCTGCATTAGGCTCTGTGCTGACAGCTTAGAGCCTGGATCCTGCTTCCAATTCTGTGTCTCCCTCTCTCTCTGTGCCTCCCCCACTCACACTCTGTGTCTCTCTCAAAAGTAAATAAGCATTAAAAAAATTATTTTTAAAGGTACTACTTGCAGGAAGTAGCTAAACCCCTAGGACCAGACCAGTGGTTAGAAAAACATGGCATATGGACCAATCCATTCTGCCACCTAATTTTTTTTTTAAATTTTTTTTTCAACATTTATTTATTTTTGGGACAGAGAGAGACAGAGCATGAACGGGGGAGGGGCAGAGAGAGAGGGAGACACAGAATCGGAAATAGGCTCCAGGCTCTGAGCCATCAGCCCAGAGCCTGACGCGGGGCTCGAACTCACGGACCGCGAGATCGTGACCTGGCTGAAGTCGGACGCTTAACCGACTGCGCCACCCAGGCGCCCCTGTGCCACCTAATTTTTAAGGCAAACTAAGAATGATTCTTTATGCTTAAACATTTTTATATACCTACCTACATTCTATCATGAATTTTACCTCGTGGCCCTCAGAACTTACAATATTTGCCATCTAGTCTTTTAATAATGTTTGTCAACCTCTGGATTTAGGGGAACAATGAAAAGAGGTCTTGTAATAGGTTCCCAGGAACTAGGTTTCACACCTCTGTTGAAATCTCCCAGGGTTTTGCTTTCAGGTTGGTTCTGAGAATGGCAAAAGAAGTAAAGACTAGAACCAACTGCACTGCCAGGCTGGATGGCCATCACTGGGGCTGCACTGAGAGGAACGGTGGGCCATCTGGACCAGTGGCTCTTCTTCCCTGCCTTTGGCCTTTGGGAGACCTCTATTCCTCCATGTTGGTGGTTTGCAGAGCCCTAGACTGAGCTTTACAGTGTTTGGAGCTTTGTTTTTTTTTTTTTTTTTTTTTTTTTTTTTTTAATTTTTTTTTCAACGTTTTTATTTATTTTTGGGACAGAGAGAGACGGAGCATGAATGGGGGAGGGGCAGAGAGAGAGGGAGACACAGAATCGGAAACAGGCTCCAGGCTCTGAGCCATCCGCCCAGAGCCCGACGCGGGGCTCGAACTCACGGACCGCGAGATCGTGACCTGGCTAAAGTCGGACGCTTAACCGACTGCGCCACCCAGGCGCCCCATGGAGCTTTGAATATTTGGAGCTGAGAGACTGCTTTTTTAACCACGGTGGTTTTTTAGGTAGCTCTAAACTGTTTGGCAAGAAGTGTGCTTTTTGGCATAGATGACGTAACTTTCACGACAAAGAGGAACAATAAAGCATTCTTAAAGAAAACATTCAGAAACATCTGAATCTATTAAATATGACTTACTTGCTCTCTGATCTTATTTCTATTTGTTCTCAAGTACAAATATTGGCACCTGAAGGATCCCTCACACTCATTTTTTTCTTTTATTCAGAGTAAAGGTTAGGTTTCCACATGGCTTCTTTGCATTGGTGCACTGTTAGAAATATGGTAGGCGATGCTAGCTACTGGTTGTGTTAGGAACAGATTATCCCCATTTCTCTCCCCGAAGTCATTCACGTGGGCCAATCTGATTAAGTATTATTGATCATTGGGGCATCTGGGTGGCTCGGTTGGTGAACTGTCCGACTTCAGCTCAGGTCACGCTCTCACGGTTTGTGGGTTCGAACCCTGTGTAGGGCTCTGTGCTGACAGCTCGGAGCCTGGAGCCTGCTTCAGATTCTGTGTCTCCCTCTCTCTCTGCCCCTTCCTCTGTCTCTCTCTCTCTCTCTCTCTCTCTCTCTCTCTCTCTCTCTGTCTCACTGTATGTATCAAAAAAATAAGTAAACATTAAAAGAATGAAGTTATCAAAAAAGTATTATTGATCATTATCCTAACCCAGGGATTTACTCTTTAGAGGTACAGTGCAGAAATACAAATTAATGGAACCAACCACGAATTCCTCTCTACCCAACACCTAGAGTCATAAATTAACATAGATTCATGGTCATGTGTTCTATAGTCACAAGATGGATAAGATATACAAGGAAAACAATTATAAATATTTTTGGATTATTATTTGGCTACTGCCTCCATGTTTCCAGAGAAAATCAAAAAGTCAAGTTGAATCTTAAATCACTATCCCAATTAGCAGAATGTATGAATTGCAAGGACAAGATTGTGACAAGGGCTCAACCACATCTATTCACTTCCCACTTCTCTTGTCTGAAGTGGAGACATGATTTTCCATGAGTGGTTATATAAGAGCAGAGGTTTGTTTTTCATTTGACAATTTGCTTCAGTGTTATTGAGTACAGGATCTTTTGAACTGAACTGATTACCTTTCGAAAACATTTACACATTTGAATATTATATACATTATAGTAAATTTCTTGGTAAGGGAACAAACACAGACATTTTGCTAATAAGTGTTAAAATGTGAAGGTTAGATTGGTTAGAAAATATAATGAAACAAAGGTCAAGGGCCATGTGTTAGTCTTCTAGGCCTGCCATAACAAACCACCACAGACTGGGTGGCTTAAAAAATGTATTTTCTCACAATTCCAAAGACTAGGAATCTAAGGTCAAGGTTCTCAGGAGTTTGATGTCTGGTGAGAGCTGACAAAGATGATCTCATTAACCAAATTCCACTCAGGTTTCCCTGAACTCTTACAAGTACGCCTGACCTTAGACTTCCATGTTCATCTCTGCATTGTCTAATTTTAGCAAGAATCCAGCTAAGTCATTTTAACCAGACCCCCACCCCACCATACACTCATTATGTGATTATCCTTAATATCCAGTCTAGTTCCTTATTCTTGATCATATCTCAGGTGATGTCTGATCACTTTGGCCTGCCTTCAGCAAGAATCCTATCAGGTCAGTTTAGCCAACACTCCTCTTATCATTGATGTTTCCTCTTCATAATTTTCCATCTACTGACCCCATCCATTTGCACATGCTATTTGTAGAATTGAGTTTAATTTCCCCCACTGCAAAACTCTATCACATCTATGGTGATAGCCAGCTCCCTTCTTGAATAGTCTGCCTTGACTTCTCGAACAAATGTCATGAATAATTTTTTCCTTAACAGGGCTCTCCCATGGATTGCCAGTGTCTACCTTCCCTGAGTGCTCACAGGAACTTTTTGTGCATACTTGCCTAGAGGGAGGAAAGCAAGTGAGCTCTCTAGTGTCTATACTTACAAGGATATTAATCCTGTTAGATCAGTGTCCCATCCTTATGATCTAATTTAATATTAATTACTTCTTTGCAGAACCCATCTCCAAATACAGCCACACTGAGGGTTAGGACTTCAACATATGAATGTTAAGGTTAGTTAACACATCCATCTCCCCATATAATCACAATTTTGTTGCGTGTGATGGGAGTATTGAAGATCTGCTCTCCAAGCAACTTTCTAGTATGTAATAAGTACTGTTAACTATAGTTATCATGCTGAGTATTAGACTTTCAAATATAGCCACACTGGGGGTTAGGACTTCAACATATAAAGTTATATATTCAGTCCATTAAAAAGTAGACAACTGTGGAGACACAGACAATGCACTAAAAAAAAAATCTCTCTTAAAAACATACCAAGAGGTTACCTGGCAATAGCCTTTTTCTTTTCTTTAGGTATCTGTCTAGCATAACAACTTATTTTCAATAATTCCGTTCACTTGCAGGAATTGTAGACAGTACTTAATTAAATATGAAATAAAATAAGCAGATCAGAAAGAACCCATATTATAACAGAAACAAGAATAGACTAAAAGTGGGCATTTTTACTTTTAGAAAAACATGGCTTGCTTCTTTTTTGTACTTGTGACACTAATCCTTCTATCAGATCGACCCAAAGGACAATTACTCCACTTAAAACATTTTTATAAGTACTTTATGGAATAATTTGGGTAAGCATACAACCATATTTCAGTTGTATGCTGTGGAACACGAAAGGAAATATCAAGTAAAGGCAATAATTAAAGAAACAGGTTCATTTGTATGTTAAGCAGTTTCCGAACAGTACAAGGTACATAAGTACCAAAATATATTAACATAAACTTCCTCTCTTTCTCATATCTATTAAAAGTAATGCTTAAAAAGAAAACCTGACATTTCAAAAATAAATCCTCTATTCAAGTAGATTTAAAAAATAGAGGTATAAATGGACACATGAAAAGATGTTCATTATCACGTACCATCAGGGAAATGAAAATTCAAAACTACAATGAGATATCACCTCACACCTGTCAGAATGGCTAAACTCAACAACACAAGAAACAACAGGTGCTGGCCAGGATGTGGAGAAAGTTAACTCTCATGCACTGTTGATGGGAATGCAAACTGGTGCAGCCACTGTGAAAACCAGTATGAAGGTTCCTCAAAATGTTGAGAATAGAACTACCCCACAATTCAACAATTGCACTGCTGGATATTTACCCAAAGAATACAAAAACACTAATTTGAAAAGATACATGCACCCCTATGCTTAAAGCAGCATTATTTATAATAGCCAAGATATGGAAACAGCCTGGTGTCCATCAACAGATGAAAGTATAAAGAAGATGTGGAATATACGTATATTGGAATATTACTCAGCCATAAAAAAGAATGAAATCTTGCCATTTGCAATGACATGGATGGAGCTAGGAAGTACAATGGCAAGAGAAATAAGCCAGTCAGAGAAAGACAAATACCATATGATTTCACTTATGTATGGAATTTAAGGAACAAAACAATGGAGCAAAGGGGAAAAAATAGAGCCAGAGAAAGAAAAATCAAGGAACAGACTCTTAATTATAGAGAATAAACTGACCATTACCAGAGGGGAGGTGGGTGGGTGAATGGATTAAATAGGTGATGGGGATTAAGGAATCCATTTGTCGTGATGAGCACCAGGTGATATGTGCAAGTGTTGAAAGCCCTTACACACCTGAAACTAATATTACACAGCATGTTAACTAAGTGGAATTTAAGTAAAAATTAAACTAGAGGCATAGATACCTGTAAGTGAAGGAGAACAGCCTCAGAAGAAACCAATCTGGCCAGCCCTTTGATCTATCTCCAAAACTGTGAGAAAATAAATTTCTGTAGTTTCAGCCAAAAAATAAATTGCAAAATAAAAATAGAGGCATCAATTATCTTATTCCAAAAGTAATTTCAGTAAACCAGGAATGAATTAATGAAGCAGAATTGTAGCAGTGAGATTGCATGGCAAAGGATGAGTTTGAGTAATATATAGAAGAAAATTATAGATGTGTGTTTTAGTGATTACTATATGAAATACTGAACAACCTGTTAAATGCTTTGATTCTTAGTTTTCTTTACATACCTTTAGTAAAAGCTCCATCAGATTTATAGTAAGGATCCTATGAGATAATTCATGCAATGATGCCTTCAATGAATAAGGCAGTACGCAAGATTTTTCGTCTGTCTTATCTCCAGCTTTATTGAGAGAGAATTGACAAATAATATGGTATGAGTTTAAGAATAAACAAAGTATGCTTTGATAGATATGTATATTGTGAAATGATTCCCACAGTAAGATTAGTTAACACACCCATCTCCTCATATAATCACAATTTTGTTGTGTGTGATAGGAGTATTTAAGATATAATCTCTGGGCAACTTTCTACTATATAATACAGTACTGTTAACTATAGCTATCATGCTGAATATTAGATTTCCAAAACTTACTTATAACTGGAAGGTTTTTTTGTGTGTCTACAAGAAACTCACTGGGTTTCTTTTTCAACTTTTTGTTTAAATTACAGTTAGCTAACATACAGTGTAATATTAGTTTCAGGTGTGCAATATAGGGATTCAACACTGCATACAACATTTGGTGCTCATCACCTCAAGTGCCCTCTTTAATCCCCCATTAGCCATTTAACCCACCCACATTCCCTCTGGATGGAGATAGAGAGTATTATGCTAAGTGAATTAAGTCAGTCACAGAAAGACAAATACTATATCATTTTACTCATATGTGGAATTTAAGAAACAAGTGAGCATAGAGAAGAAAAAGAGAGAGGCAAACCAAGAAACAGATGCTTAACTATAGAATAGAGGCAGTTTGTACTCTTTGATTATCATCATCTTCCTATTTCCACTAACCTCTGGAAACTACTACTATATTATGTTTCTATAAAGTTTGACTTTTTTTAAAAGAGGTATTTATTTATTTATTTAAAAGAGAGAAAGAGAGAGAGAGAGAGAGAGAGAGAGAGATACAGCATGAGCAGGGAAGGGGCAGAGAAAGAGGCAGAGAGAATCCCAAGCAGGCTCTGAGCGCTGAGCCCAACACAGGGCATGAACTCACAAACCATGAGATCATGACTTGAGTCAAAACCAAGAGTCAGACACTTAACTGAATGAGCCACCCAGGTTCCCCTAAGGACTTCCAGGACTATGTCAAACAGAAGTGGTGAAAATGGGACCCTTATGTCGCTCCTGATTTTAGGTTAGCTTAAGGCTTGCCAATTTTGTTTATCTTTACAAAAACAAAAACAAAAACAAAAACAAAACAAACTCTTAGGGGCACCTGGGTGGCTCAGTCAGTAAAGCATCCGACTTCAGTTCAGGTCATGATCTCATGGTTCCTGAGTTAAAGCCCCGTGCCAGGCTCTGTGCTGGCAGCTCAGTGCTGGCAGCTCAGAGCCTGCTTTGGATTCTGTGTCTCCTTCTCTCTCTGCCCCTCCCTCACTCTCATTCTGTCTCTCTCTTTCAAAAATAAATAAACATTAAAAAATTGAAAAGAAACAACGCTTAATTTTATTGATTTCCTTCTATTGAATTTTTAGTCTCTATTTCATTTATTTCTGCTCCAATCTCCATTATTTCCTTCCTTCTGCTAACTTTGGGCTTAGTTGTTGTGTTTTGTTTGTTTCTTTCCATTTTTTCATTTTGCAATTCCTTGAGGTGTAAAGTTAGGTTATTTCAGATCCTTTTTTGTTTCATCTTAATGTAGGTATCTGTCATAAACTTTCCTCCTAGAACTCCTTTTGTTGTATCTCATAACTTTAGTATGTTGTGTTGTGTTTTCATTTGTCTCAAGATACTTTCCAATTTCCCTTTTGATTCCTTCCTTGATTCATTTTTTAAAAGTATGTTGTTCATTAGCACCTGGCTGGCTCAGTTGGTAGAGCATGTGACTCTTGATCTGGGGACTGTGACTTCAAGCCCCACACTGGGCATAAAGCTTACTTGAAAAGAGCATGCTGTTTAATTCTCATGATTTTGTGAATATTTTGGTTTTCTTTCCATTGTCAATTTCATTTTCATACCCCTGCGTTTGGAAAAGATATTAGATATGATTTCAATCTTCTTAAATTTGTTAAACCTTATTTTGTGTCCCAACATATGCTCTATCCTAGAGAATGTGTCATGTATATTTGAGAATATGTATTATGCTACTGTTTGTTTGAATGTTCTGTATCTGTCGGTTAGGTCCATTTGATTTATAGTGTTATTCATGTCCATTATAACTTTATTAATTTTCTGCCTGGATAATTTATCCAGTATTGAAAGTGGGATGTTGAAATCCCCTCCTATCATTATATTCCTTTCTATTTCCCCCTTTGGATCTGTTAATATTTTTGCTTTAAATATTTAGGTGCTTCAATGTTAGGTGCATATATGTCTACAATTGTTATATCCTCTTATTGAATTGATCCTGTTGTTACTATATAGTGACCTTCTTACTCTCTTGAGACTGATTTTGACTGTAAGCCTATTTTAACTAAGTATAGCCACTCCTACTCTCCTTTGGTTACCTCTTAGAATGGTAATATTTTCACAATCCATGTAACTTTATGTTGCTGTTTGCATTTGAAAGAGCAAACACCTTTTCTAGTCTTTACAGACTGAGTTCAGCAGGTAAAGACCTTTTCCTGTCTGGTTCCTGGGATTATGGTATTACCTCTGGAATCTCAGTTGTGCTACATTGGAGCCAGTTATGAGGCTGCCACTGGGTCTTCAGTGGGGCCCATGGTTGGAGGGCTTGTGAAAAGAGGCTTGTGAATGGCATGGATTCTATATGGGTTATGGAATTGACCTCAGTACCTTGTTCAACAGGATGGAGCTGGAACAAGGGTACATTTTGTGATCAGGTTGGTGCTCAGAGAGTTGTATGGGGCCTATTATCAGTTGTATGGTGGTGTGGCTTCTCCAAGATCCCTAGGAGGGCTGCTGCCTGGTTACTGGATGGCTCCCTGGGTGGCAGGACTGGCCAGAGACCATGGCTGAAAGGGGCTGGAAATGAGCCCAGGGTAGTTTCATGTTCCACAAACAAGATTGAGGTCTATAGACCTGGCTTTGGAGGCATGGTTGGACATGCCTCTGCCATGTCTTTGCGTGGGCTGGACTGGTCCTTGACCATGGCTGGATGGACTCAATTAATTATAGGCTATCTTTTCAGGATTTTCTGAGCATAAACATGAGTATCTCCTGTGGGGTCCCTGTGCTGGCAGGACTGCTCACAGACTGAGGCTGGGAGTGGCTAGAACCAAGTATAGGGCCCTTTTAGGCTCTCTGAGGGTACAGACAAGAGTGTCACCCACTTGTTCCATGGACCAGCAATCCCACTCAGGGCCTATGGATGAGAAAGCTACATTCAAGTATATGGCCCTTTTGGGACCTCTGGGTAGACAGGAGTATCTCTTACTGGGTCCCTTGGCTGGCAAGCCTGTGGGCACACTGCAGCTCTGATGGGCTTGGAACTGAGTGGAAAGTCCTTCAGGATCTCTGGGGGTACAGTAGGGAATGTCCCCTGCTGGGTTCTTCTACCAACAGGACTGTTCACAGACTAGTTGGGATGGGCTGGGGCCAATATAGGGCCTTTTCAGAATCTTGCTATTTACAGATGAGAGTGTATCCCTGGGACTACACACCCTCAGGACTGATGAATGACTGGCTCTGAGGAAGCTGGGCAACATGCATGGCCCCTTCAGGGTCTCCTGGAGCACAGATGAGTTTCTCCTGCCTGGTCCCTGTGCCAGCAAGGCTGTTTGTGAACTGTGGCTGTCTGGGGCTGCAGCCCAACTGGAATGGGATTCCAGTTACAGGACTGTCACTGAGTTTGACAGACTTACCTCCAGCACCTTCCAAACCATGGCCTAGAGTGCTGGATCCAGTTCACAAGTTGCTTCTGGGTCCACATTCAGAACTGAGGCCAATACATCTATTATCTGATGTGCACGCAAACGTGACTCTTCTCAGATCCATGGGCCTATAGTGCTGGTGACAGACCCAAAGCCAAATGGGGCTGTAGCTGAGTTCTTAAGGGGGTACAGAGCTGTTATCTGTTTCTACAGCGTGACCACAGCTGGTGGGTCTGTTGTCTGGGCACAAGCCTTCCCTCCTAAATGGCTCTCCAGTCTAGGACCACACCAGGGTTCCACTCTCCTAATTGGATACCAAAGATCCCATGAAGGCACTTTTGTTTGTGAATGGATGCGAAATTATTGTTATTGAGCAGGGGGATGGGAGCAAGAGATGCCTTATTCGGCCATGTTACTGACATCAGTTCTCATTCTGATAAGCTTCCATTTTTACCATATATCTGGGTTTGTATTTATTTCACCATATTTATTACAAAAAAATGATTTAAAAACATATTTGTGGCTGCATGTTTGTGAGTGAGAGAGAGGAAAAAACCCACTAATAAATAGCTTAAAAAACTATCAAATCTGGCCTTATTTTGAGCTTATGGAATGCAAAAGAATGTTATAATAATATAACTTTTTTTTTTGCTTCATATTGTCCATATTAACTTCTTCTGTGCATCTATTTTTCCCTGCACTTTTGAGTAAAATCTAAGATACCTCCAAGACTGTTATTGGCAATTAAAACTCCAAAAAACGCATAGCTCAAAAACAAATCTGATGAGTCTACTGTGTAGTCACATCTCTGGACTTCATTAAGAATAAAACACCTCTTCTCTCCCAACTGAGGCTGCTTCATATATAGAAGCATGATCACTTTTCTTTGTCCCTCAGTGGGGCTCTTCTTCAAGCTCTTCCTCAGTCCTTCAGTGTCATTTTCTGATTTCTCCAGGGTGGGAATAAGGAGCAGCTGGGAAGAAACAGAAGACTCAGGAAATAATTTATTTCATTAAAAATTATAGGAACGGGGTGCCTGGGTGGCTCAGTAGGTTAAGCGTCCGACTTCGGCTCAGGTCATGGTCTCGTGGTTCGTGTGTTCGAGCCCCACGTTGGGCTCTGTGCTGACAGCTCAGCGCCTGGAGCCTGTTTCAGATACTGTGTCTCCCTCTCTCAATGACCCTCCTCCATTCATGCTCTGACTCTCTCTGTCTCAAAAATAAATAAACATTTAAAAAAAAATTAAAAAAATGATAGGAACTTGTGTTGGTTTCTTATAGCCAATGAAGATATTTAGAGCTATATGTCCTTCGGGTTGATAAGGTGGGCTTTTCAGAGACTGCCCATCAATATAGATGGTTCCTCTGTGGATTCCTTTACATTTCTTTCCTCTACCTGACTGCTTAGCACTTTGTTCTTAACTTCTGCTTTATGATAGTACACCCCACGCAGATGGGTTCTTTTGGAACTTCACCAGGGAACTGTCTTGGAAGAGAAACAAACTTTTAAGACAGCTAGCTCCAGGCCAGTTCTCTTTGTTGCCTATTTCTAAAGGGAATGTACTTTGACATCGTTTGTCCACATAAACTCTGAATGTGAAGACTCTCCTTCCTACACAGCCACTCACCTCAGTTCGATGGTCAGCAGCATCTTCGCGGGCTTTCAGGCTTTTCCAGGCGTGTTTATGGAACCAGCTATTTTACACTTCCACTCCCAAATATCAAGGGAAACAGGCTGAACTCTCTGAATTATTTCTTCCAACCATGTTTGTTATTGGGTAGAAAAGGCGATGGAAGTATCATCCTCTATTACAGCCGCTTTAAAAGGAGTGAGACTCACACCATACGAAAAATCCCTTCTAAAGAACTTCTATGCTTATCTGTCTCTTCAACATTTCCCACTTTCGTACAGTCAAAAAAAAAAAAAAAAAGTAATCCTAGAGGCCGAAAAACTAATCTTTAAGTATGCTTTCCCTTATTTGTCTTTTCTCAAGTAGTGTGAACACTCACAGAAAATGTGGGGCCAGAGCGATGGCGGCGGGGGGGCGGGGGGAGTCATAACCTCAGGGTCCTATTTCTTAGAACATTCAGAATTAAGCTGGCTAGTAATTCTATTTGGTTTCCTAGTACAACATATGCAAGATTATAAGCAAAGTGGCAGAGTACCACAGAAAATGCAAAGTTCTTTAAATCTTTTAGAGTTATTTCTTACATTAGCTCATTATTATGTGTCTGCCAGGAAACCACTGCTCTAAACAATGTATATAATTTTGATATAAGTCATTATCAACTCTTTCATACTGACAGCTGAATGAATGGAAGGTTGTTTTCCCCTCATTTCAGGACATGGAGGATTGTGTTAAGCATTTATTTTGAAATAAAATATACCGTATAATTAATTGTGTATGAAAAATATTCATTGCAGAATTACTTTATTTTTCAAGAGTTTTCTTGGGCTGCAGTTGATCATACATATTTCATACTATTTTAGATTTGTACATTTTTGTATTTGGTATAATCTAGTTCCAACTGTGTTAGAAAATGAATACCAAATACTCTCTGAAGGCAAACTGAGGGGAAAAGTGTTTTATCTGGTAAACTGAAATGTTAGGTCATTAAACATATTCTTTCTCATCATGCCTTTTTTCTTTTCTCCCAAGACCACTTACTTGCATTCAGATCATGCGGAAAGGTTTGTAAGTCACAGCCGTATCTGAAGTGAGAAAGCCAGACATATTTAATGTTTAAATTCTCTTGGTCTTCGTTCTATCCTCTTCCCTCTTTGATTTCATGTCCTCTAGAGGCTAAAGAATTAGGAAAATGAACAAAATGCCATTTCCCATACTCCTTTGAACTCAAGGTTCCTCACATAGATATACTCGCATGAGATTTGCAGGCAGAAGAGAGAAATGTGATCAAATCAACTGGTGTAGGCAGTTTGTGCATTTTAGCTCTTCGTCTCCTAAAATACTTATGATGGATACGTATTCAGATCTTAATTGTCATAGGCAACTACTGTCAGGTGGCTGAGGCACAGGTATTATAACAATACCACTAGTGATTCTTCTGGCTATTTTTTGCTGTGCATAATCCAAGTCTTGTTCTCGGTATATATCTTTTAATGAGTACTTGCGTTCTTAAACTAGCAAGAATGGATTCTATTTTCTGCAGCTAACAGCTCAGGCAGCAATTAAGACATTAGGGGAACATGAATGAGGAATTGGTGGTTTTCTAACCTGAATGGGTTTAAAGGCAGTGAAGATTGGATTAGAATTACAGGAGAGAACAGTGTCAAAACACTTGCTTGAAATTGTTTCTGATGTCACCTGGAAGGATGGGTGGAGGGAAGACAACTCTTTTGTAGACAGAATGGAGACTAATATAGGGCAATTTAAGGGTTACAAGAAATTCAAGACTATGGAATGGGCTGATTCCTTCTAACTAGAAAGGATAATGAACTTAAAATCTGAAGATTCTAAATTATAAATTCAAGCCTTTGTCAGAGAATCAAGAAGCACCTATAACTTCCTGAAATGCGCCATATATCTTGCAGCTGTAGATCTGATTTAATGAAAATGCAGATTTAAAATTCACATCTTTGCCAAGCCAAAAATAAAATTTTGGTTGAAAGAGTGTAGGAAACCTGGAAGAATGTGGATGACTCCAAGTAATGAAGACTCAAATCTCACCGAAACTTCCTTGCCAGTAGAAACAGTACATTTCTCCACCTCTAGAAACATTGAGATTGTTTCATCCTTTTTATAAAACTATACCTGAAGTGTTCCCATGAATGTAATTTCTTCTGATAATTTTGCCCTTTCACCCTTCACAGCCTTCATATGAGCAGTATCTACAGTCACATTCCCATATGCTTCAGGGTATCAGCAACTTGAAAGATAAACATAACACAATAAAAGAACTCAAAAATTAATAAAAAGAATTCAAAGATTGTGTTAATTTATAACAGAATCTGAGAAATATGTATGAGAATATGTACTTACTGTGTTAGATACATAAGGGAAGATGATTATATGTTGGCTAAACATATTGACATGAACTAAACAGAGATTTTCTTCAATCAGTACACTAGCTCAAGCAGTTATAAATGGCTCTAACTGTTGTTTAATTAGTGGCCTCTAACTTGGATTCAATATAATTGGAGTTGATATATCAGATATTTCTTGCTCTGATATAGAGGATAAATCGAAATATCTATGGAAATAGAATAACATATATAAGGGAGATTGTCCATGATCTGCTCAGCTACTGTCTAACTGCATATTAGAGGAAGATAGAGAAACTAGTTTCTTCCCAAGGCATTTTGGAAAACACTTTTGAAGACAGATTCAGCACATTTGAAAAGTGTTATAGTGTTTTCTTTATAGTTTGAGTATGAAGTTAGAAGATGCTGCCATTTAAATGGGATTTCTGGTTTTATCGGTGCTGTTGGTATCTTGGAGTGACAAAAGCCAGGTACAGTGATTTTATTTTCAGAAATACATTAAATTTTCTTATTTATTTAACTGTATCTTATTAGATACACATAATGATGTCTTCATTTTTTCCACTCCAATCCTTAGTTCTTTTATGCATAAATTTATGTGTGTGTGTCTGAAGAAGTTATACCCAGTAACATCTATTTCTCCCATTATATTAAAAAGAATACTTTTTTTTCACCATTAAATATTATGTTGCTTGAGGTCTCTGGTAGACAGCATTTACGCTATGGAATAATTTTATTTTATTTTATTTTTCCTCTGGTGGCTATAAAACGTTTCAAATTAATTGCTGCATCCACTAAGATAATCATACAGTTTCATTATTTAAACTGTTAACGTGCTTACCTTTCTTATTTTCTAATCTTGACTCTGCTATTTCTAAACTCTATATTGATTATAATGCATCTTAAAGATATTGGAAGATTTTTAAACTTATGACCGTATCATATTCATTAAGATTAGCCTATAATTACGTGTACTATCTTGGCTAGGTTTGGTTTCAAGATTATACCTGCATTTTATATGAAGTGTGAGAATTCCTCTTTAAATGCTTCTCTTCTTAAGAATAGTTTATACAGAATACACAGCGCGCGCACGCGCGCACACACACACACACACACACACACACACACACACACACACACCATTCTGGAAAGTTGAGAACTGACCAGTAAAACTAAAGGGCCTTCCTTATTTTCTACTGGTGCAAATTTTTACAAGTTATTACAGTTCAACTTTGTTGTATTTCTTTTCAGATCAGTTAGCTAAACTGCATTTTTCTAGAACATTACTCACGTTTTCAATTATACGGGTATACATTTTTATTTCAAATATTTTATGTACCTGTAGTCATTTCCAATTTTACATATTTTGTATTTCCATACTTATTTATACTTTTTCTTCATCATTTTTTGCAGAGGTTTAGTATTGCTGACACATTTTCAACATCTTTAAGTGTTTTTTTTTTTTTTTTAATTATGCTTCTCTTTATTATTTCTTTCATCTCCTTTTAGTTTGGTCTGATTATTTTTCTAATTTTTTAGGCTGGATCTTCAGACTGTCACTCTAGGTGTTTCAATGAGATAAAATTTGATTCAAGTTGTAGTGCTGTTTTACTAATTACAATTTCCATTTTCTTTTAATCTCTTTGCCATAAGTTTTTCCCATATATTCTTCAAAGTTAAGTAATGGATTTTAGTTTATATTTGATAAAGTTTATAAAGAATTAGTAGCAAATGCAAATTGATTTTTCAGTCCATCTGGCTCACACATTGCCAGAAAAATGTCTCAATTTACAATTTAACTCTCTCCAGGTACACTTCTATACAACTTAACCGGCACACTCATTTTATTTCCTCAACAGAACCTTGAAACACTCTATTTCCATGTCCCAAACCACTGGCTCTATCGGTCTCCATGACACCACAATCCCTTGGCTTTTGTTGTACCTAACTGACCCCTTCTTTTTTTGCCTTCCTCTGGTCCTCATATCTATTTATATGTTATTGCTGTTCAGAAGTTGACCTGGAAGCCTTTTCCACCTCTTGTTATGCTTGTTTTCAATTGAGTTTACCTATTCAAATGGCTCAAAAAAATCTGTTAATTATTCCTAAATTTGTACTTTCAGGCTGGTCTTCTGAAATGCAGATTCATCAAGTTAATACTTCCCTTGACGTTGTCATTTGAAGGTTTACTGTATGACTGCCCACACCAAGTAACAACTATTTTTCTTGCCTCCATTCCTTATTTTTGAATTTCAGTGAATTTGGCAATGTGTATCATGGTTTTGTTATCTACTTCTTTTTCCCCTCCAAATTTCCTTTCTTTGGTCCACATATTCTGGTATTCTGTCATCATTTCAGAAAAAGGAAAAAAAAAACTTCCTTCAATTATTAAATAAATGGCTTGAAATCTATGCATAGAATTTTGTCACTTTACTCAAAGGTGCTTAAGTAACACATGTGTGGTTAATTTCTTGGCAGGAAAAACCCCAAATTATTTGCTCTGATAGTTTCAGGGTAGGGATTTATGCCCATTTTCACAGAGTACATGAGCTATTATGGTAGAACTAGTGGAACATTCTAAGCCAAGGTTTTGAGTGGTGGAGACTGTTAGAGTACCATGAGAATGATTATCCCCATTCAAAAGTACAATGTTCTATAGAGAGGGAATAAAACTGGAATTCGGTGCCGGAATATGAAAAATAGTATTCTACTCATTTCAAAGCTAAACACGTTGCTAAGCTTAGAATTTCTGTCAAATTTGCACAGCATAATCACAAACCTTATACAAGAGTGTCATTTGAACTAATCCATTAGCCTTGTCCAAATTAGCTCAATTGTTTATAAGGTATTAAATGCACTACAAAGCCTAACATGTTTGTTATGCTCCATAATCATAGCACCTGTTAAACAGCCCACCGCAGCTGTACTTTTAGCAGATTACAGGCCATTAGGCAAGTTATACAGTACCTTCTTTTTATAAGCTAATTTCTTTTCTCTTGCATGAGACTTTCTGGATCATAAAAAATGAGAACTTTTTCATAGCCCTTCACTGATTGAGATGAAGAGAGTGATTTTAAAATTATTAGGATGCTCAGATACAACTCGCAAGTGCTATAGTAAAATGAAGTAGTAAAATATTTCATTAACTTTTAATCCAATATAAGATTGTTTTCTTCCCCTTGGGACTAGATGCATTGAGATTTATCATGCTCTTTGGGGGATGATTTTTTGAAGAAAAGTTAAAAGTAACAGTATGGAGTAAGGAAACACAAAGACCTATGTTAAAAGACTTCTTTACAGGGTCCAGAAAGTTGCCAAATGGAAGAAACATCTGGCATCTATTTTATTCTCTCATTAATTTCTTAAGCATTTGCAGGTTGTCTAAATCATCAAAACCCTCCTGTGTATTCAGGCACATACACACAAAATTACCTTTAAAGTAATAAAGAATATAAAATAGATGAGGCAATTTATTCACTTATTCAAGGCTGAGTAAGAGTCCAGAAGTTTTAGGCATTCTTCTGGGTATTGTCAATAAAACAGTGAGGAAATCTGACTTAACTAAGTTGATCTCTGCTCTCATGGAGCTTACTTTGCCTGGAGAAGGCAGACTTTAACAAATGTACCACAAAAAGCAAACAGTAACAATAGTGTGTGTGTGTGTATGTAAAATATATATGCACACATATCCATGTATATGTGTATATCTCATATCATATGTACAGTACACACTGATCACTCTGTGAAGGAGAAATGTTCACATGTACACACATTACAGTGTGCTATGGCTTGCCATGATACTGAAGGAGTAATATTTTCATTGAAATCTAGTGTCACATTAGTAACAATGGAGTAGAGTATGTGAAGTAGGGAGGAAATAAAGTGTTATTCTGGACAAAAGAAACACAGAGTAGAAATTCTGCAGCATTGCACAGGAAGCAAGTGAAAAGGTGAAAGAAGGCCAATAAGGCTAGAGTACCAAAACAAGAGGGAAGATTGCAATGGATGAGTCTACAGAGTTTCTTAGGGACCAGCTCATTTAGCACCTTGAAACCCATGTTGGTTTTTGGCCTTCATCCTAGGTACAATGGAAAAACAACATAAGTTTTGAAGTAAGGAGGTCCGATGATCAAATTTACATTAACAACTTCTCTGGCTGCTGTAAGGAGAGTGGAAACAGAGGATGGAAGTGGTTGTAATCAATATACGGCCATAGAATCAGGCCACGGAATATCTCATTCGGCTACAAACTTCAAGGAATCAAGTCCTATTTCACCACCATCCCCCTGGAGTTTTCATACTGTTTATAAGGAATTTATGTGACCCTTCACATTAAAATGAAATGATGAACACCCATTGGAAAATGGCACTGTGGGAGTGAATCAGAATGTAAATTATCCAAGTGCACTTATTTTTTTTAATGTTTATTTATTTCTGAGAGAGACAGAGTGTGAGTGGGGGAGGAGCAGAGAGAGATGGAGACAGAATCTGAAGCAGACTCCAGGATCTGAATTGTCAGCACAGAGCCTGACGCAGGGCTTGAACCCACGAACCAGGAGATCATGACCTGAGCTGAAGTCAGGCCACCCAGGTGCCCTATCCAAGTCCATTTATAAACTGTTATGCCATTTGGGGTGTCAGAGGTGTCAATAATTAGTAGCTATATTCCCTGACTGGGTTTGTAACTAAGAGAGAGGTTGACAAAGGAGACTGGCAGAAGGTGATCAAGATGCCACCTCTGTTAATGGTGAAGCCACAGGGTATGGCTTAGCCGGGGCCAAATGGCTTAGGAAAACTGCACTCAAAACTGAATAACCAAAATTACCGTGTTAAAGGCAAGGCTAGACATCATGAAGTAGGATGGGAGGTCAGCTGGACCTCTAATAGTTAAACTAGGGAAGTAGAAAAACATGTGGTCTCTGAGACTGTTATATCACCAAACAGAAGGAATCAGAAGAGGTTCAGCCATGTTCTCTTAGTGTTTCTCTTTCAAACTCACCATGCGATGAGATATTCGTCTTCCTTTAGAATGAATTGGTGAAGAGAGGATTGCCACTCTAGTGGAGCAATCTCAACACTGAAAACAATGAATGGAAAGTTAAGGTTCTACCTAATATTTTGTATTTTTTTATGATGTATCACTCTTAATTATTTTTATTTGAAGAGAGTGAGAGAGGATTAGTGGGAGAGGAGCAGTGAGAGAGGGAGACTGAGAGTCTCCACCCCAGTGCAGAACCCTGCATGGGATTTGATCCCACCACCAAGATTATCACCTGAGCCAAAATCAATAGTCATACCCTTAACCAACTGAGCCAGCCAAGTGCTCCCATCATTCTTAATTATTAACCAGTATCTGGCTCTTCCTTTCTGTGAAGGAGAGCAGCAGTTTCTTGTTTCTTAGGGAAATCCTCCCCTACTTTCCTGAGCCTGGTTCCTAATATCAATGAGCTTCCTCTTTGGGCATGACAGTGGGTGTGGCCAGTATACCTTTTGCATTCAGAGGCCAAGAAGTGGTTCGAAAGAGTAATTTAACAAACTCCAAGGCACTTTGAACATAAACATGAAATATTACATTTTATTTCTTTGCTCAATTCAGACACAATCATATTGTCTAGTATAGTTTATCAGAGATTTTAGAATTATACTAAAAGAATGTAAAATTTTAAATAATACAATGTTAATGATATGGATATAACCAAATGCTTACTCCTTCTTTATAAGATACCCACGGAAAAATAGAACTAAAAAGATGAAATCCCCTTATAAATTAAAGTTCCAAAACAAAAGAAGAAATAATGTTGAAATAAAATTATTTTAGTAAGGTTTGTTAAAGTACACATTCCTAAATTCTTATTTACTTTAAATGAATGTAAAATCCATAAAAATGAAATTCTTCCAAATTTCTTATTATTTTAAGTTTCATCAAGAATAACACCTGGAGACTCTTAAATGCAGAGAACAGTGTTGCTGGAGGGAAGGTTGGTGGAGAGATGGGTTACATGGGTGATGGGCATTAAGGAGGGAACTTGTTGGGATGAGCACTGGGTGTGATATGTAAATTATACTCCTGAAACCAATACTACACTATATGTTAATTTACTTGCATTTAAATTAAAAAAAATAATAATGTATGAGTGGAATTGGGTATGCTTTCATTAATATGACCTAGGCTCACTAATAAGAATCATACAGTTCCCTTAGGATCTCAAAATCTGTAACAAGCCCAATAATAAATAAAAACACAGTAAATGAAGAAATAGTCTGAATATATGCAATCATGAAGGGGAAAATATATGAATGATCAATAGGATGTAAATTTAAAAAATTTTTATTGTTTATTTATCTTTGAGAGAGAGACAGAGAGTGAGCAGTAGAGGGGCAGAGAGAGAGAGACACACACACAGAATCCGAAGCAGGCTCCAGGCTCTGAGCTGTCAGCACAGAGCCTGACATGGGGCTCAAACCCATGAGCCGTGAGATCATGACCTGAGCCGAAGTCAGATGCTTAACAGACTGACCCACCCAGGCGCCCCTCAATATGATGTAAATTTAAGTAGTCATATAATGAGTATAATAAAAGTAGTCATCAGGGAAGTGCCTATTAAAGCCAATTTTCATGATCCTCATGCTTAAATAGTTCAAAAAAATTTTAAAAATATATGTAATTATCAGTAGCCTAGTCTCCCACCAACTAAATTTATTCTTTCAATGTCATTCTTCAGGCTAAGATGTACTTACCCCAGGCCAAATTATTTTTCCAAAACAATATACTATGTTGTCAAATCCCATACCAAAGGCTCAGTGGCGTATAAATGATGAATTTTAGATAATCTACAAGATTTCAGCCTCAACAGAATGCCAGATACCAACATCTGAACAGATAATTCAGTTGATATTTCTGAACCTTGTGATGCAAGAGCCTATTGAAAACCAATATTTCCACCATGCTTTTTAAGGCATTCTCCTTTGTCTTTTTTTTTTTTTTTTTTTTTGCTTAGAACCTACATCACAAGTTTGATCCCTCTCCCCTGCCCTACCTCTGCCTCTCTCTCAAGGTAGGCTAGTATTATTTCCTGGAATCAAATGTTTTATTTCTCTTTCCTTTTGCCTTGATTTTTGGTTGAAGCATTTGTTTTTGTTCGTTTGTTTTTTTCTTATATATAATTCTGGATTCAGTTGGTTGGTTTTCCATTGTGAGAGATACAGAATCTTGTAATCTTATTCATGTTCAATTCTTTGAGTTTAATAACTCAGCCCTGGAGACATTCCGCCATTAGAATAATATTCAATCTAAGTCTAAACTTCATTTATTATCGTTCTGTCCAACTCTCTTTTAATATATCCCATCTTTACTGTTCTTTATCCAATAATCCCATTTTCCTTTATTTCTCAGTCACATTTTCTCAGATAATACACAGTACTTACATGCCTACTTAAATAAATATGACTTTTTAAAACTCCACCAAGCCCTTAAACAAATTTTAATGCTGATCTTCCTCATTTTTCTCTTTACCTTTCATTCAGAGCTTCTGCTATGAATTCATCTTACTGTGTTGATGCTCAGGGAGTGGTTTGCTAATCGCCTTTCCTATGAATTTTTTTTATGACTTCAATTGCACTTAAAAAAAGGAATTTATTGGGGCGCCTGGGTGGCGCAGTCGGTTAAGCGTCCGACTTCAGCCAGGTCACGATCTCACGGTCCGTGAGTTCGAGCCCCGTGTCAGGCTCTGGGCTGATGGCTCGGAGCCTGGAGCCTGTTTCCGATTCTGTGTCTCCCTCTCTCTCTGCCCCTCCCCCGTTCATGCTCTGTCTCTCTCTGTCCCAAAAATAAATAAACGTTGAAAAAAAAATTAAAAAAAAAAGGAATTTATTAAAGTATAAATTACTCATAAAAGTATTTACATAACACCCCTAATAAAATGCACAAACTTGAAATATATAGATAAATGTATTTGTAAAATATATATGCTTGTCTACCATGTAACCACCATGTCAATCAATATATGGAATATGTCAATTGCCTTAGACAGTTCCCTCTAGGTTCTTAGCATAGTGCAATCTTGATTGGATGTTTATCACCACAGATTAGATTGCCTGTCCTAAAACTTCATTTAAATCCAATAATGTAGTAGGTACTCTTTTGTGTTCCATTGACATAATATCTGGAGATTCATCCATGTTATTGAGTGTATCAATAATTTGTTTATTTCTGTTATTAATTAGTATAGTGTTTAATGGTGCAAACATAACATGATTATTTAACATTTGACCTGCTGATGAATATTCGGGCTGTTTTCCATTTTTTGCCATTGGGTAAAAACTTTCTGCCAAAATTTTTTTGTTTAAACATTTTTGGGGGCCACGTATAGTTTTGTTAATCTTTGGTAAATATCTAGAAGTGCAATTTCTAGATACTGAGATAGATGTATATTTTACTGTACAAGAAACTGCTTACATACAAATTATTTAATTTCCAAAGTTGTTATACCGTATTATACTCTAATAAATAACTGATAAACTTTCTAGCTGTCCTACAGTCTTACCAACATTTGGTGTTATGGATCTTTTAATTTTAGTACATCTTACAAGAATGCAATGGTTTTAATCTGCATATCCCTGATGACTACTCATATGCTCATTGATTTACATCTCCCTGATCATTTATGTACTTTTTTTCTTTGTGTTCGTGGCTAGTCACGCCTTTTCCTCATTTATTTTGGGTTTTTTTCCTGATTATTAAATATCTATTCAATGTTCAACATTTTTTTGTCAGATATATGTATTGCAAACATTTTGCCCAGTTTGTGTCTTGCTTCTTCATTTTATTAATGGTATTTATCTAGAGCAAAAATTTGTAATTTGGTGAAGCTTAATTTATCATTTTTATTTTATAGTTAGTGGTTTTTCTACCCTTTTAGGTAGTGCTGCTTCTGCCCTTTCTCATAAAAATTTTCTTAACCCATGACTGTGAACATATTTTTCTACATACTCTTCTAGAAGTTTCTCTCTCTGACATATGACATTATTAATGCATACTTTAAATATATTTTAAATTGTTTTAATGTTTATTTATTTAAAAAAATTTTAAGGTTTATTTATTTTTCAGAGACAGAGACAGAGTGTGAGCAAGGGAGGGGCAGAGAGAGAGAGGGAGACACAGAATCTGAAGCAGGCTCCAGGCTCCAAGCTGTCAGCACAGAGCCCGATGCAGGGCTGGGACTCACAAACCGCGAGATCATGACTTTAGCCGAAGTTGGATACTTAACCGACTGAACCACCCAGGCTGTAAGTATATTTTAGATCAAATTTAAATATGTTTTAGATCAAATTTCCTGAAAAGAAGGAAACTACTGAGGTATTTGTACACAGTTTTAGTAGGGAAACCTCTTACATATAAGTCTTGTAAGGGATTAAAGTATCTCTGGCGCTGGGATTGACCAGATATTAGAAGTAAACTGCCCCAGTGCAAGGGATGTAGGAAGAGCTGACTCTCTTTGACCAAGAGCAATTTTCAGAGAGGAATTCAGCCTTGAGCCTGAGCATACCAGACTTGGTCCAAGGGCTGTACTTTGCTGACCCCTGACCAAAGGTATTCTGGATATAGCATATCATTTACCAATTAAGAAAATTTAGTCCTTTTTCATCAGTTCTGATAACTGTTATTGATTTATTTTGCCTAGTTGCATTGGTGACATATATCATCATGTTAAGAAAATATCCCTGGGGGCGCCTGGGTGGCTCAGTCGGTTAAGCATCCATCTTCAGCTCAGATCATAATCTCCGGTTTGTGGGTTCAAGCTCCATATTGGGCTCTGTGGTGACAACTCAGAGTTTGGAGACTGTTTTGGATTCCGTGTCTCCCTCTTTCTCTGCCCCTCCCCTGCTCATGCTCTGTTTCTCTCTGTGTCTCTCTCAAAAGTAAATAAACATTTAAAAAATTAAAAAAAAAAAGAAAATATCCCTGAATTTGTATTTCTTGACTGTTTTTATCACATGTAGCCATTGGCTTTTGTCAGAAGGGTTTTTTTGTTTGTTTGTTTGTTTGTTTGTTTGTTTGTTTGTTTTTGGTTTTGCCTGCATGATGGAGATAATAATGGTATTTTGTTAGATCAATTAAATGGTGCCTTAATATTAATAGACTCTACAGAATTGAACCAAAATTATATTCCTGAAATCAATTCTGCTTGATCAGTCAGAAATTTTTCTCAGTAGACTAATTTTTCAGATGTCCACATGGAGAAGAATATTTTTAGAGATTTTCCATAGAATAAACAGGTAAAATAAAAACTAAACTAAACCAACAAAAAAGGAAGGAACAGTGTAAATAAAAGGTTGATTTATGCTTGCTAGGGAATTTTTTATAAAACTAATTCATGTTACAGAGGTAAGTCAAGTAGCTGGATGGTAATTTTCAAAATAAAGGTGTGCTACCTGTCTCAAAAAATAATTTACTCACCATGCCTCCACAAGTTGTAGACAGAGACTGCGTAAGTATTAAGTGTAATAAAATCCAAAACCAAGAGTTCAATGATTTGGATGAGATTTCATTAAATAAACAGTATTTTACTTTTTCTCTATGTTGATATTAAGTATTCTCCATATGATGTGAGGAGAATGTCACATTGTCTCTCTGGTATTCCTCTCAAAACCCATAACCACTGTCTAACCAAGAGAATACCCTTACACAATTTAATATGAAAAGACAGTCTACAGTGTACCTGACCAGTCATCCTCAAAACTTTCAAGGGCATCAAAAAGAAAATAAAGGTCTAAGAAACTGTCACAATCTAGAGGACTTTAAGGGAATACGATGGCTAAATAAAATGTGAAATGCTGGACGAGATGATCCTGGGACAGAAAAACTACATTATGTAAAAACTTAAAAAAAACCCAAATATAGTATGTTCTTTGGTTAATAATAATTTATCAATATTGGTTCATTACTCGGTACAAATGCATCATCTGAATACAAGATAATAATAAGGGAAATTGGGTATGGGGTTACGGGAGCTCTTTGTACTATCTTTGCAACTTTTCTGTAAATCTAAAATTATCCTAATACAAACACTTATATAAAAAACCTTACAGTGAGTTTTAATTGTTAGTTTCTATTCTAAATATACATTTAATAGAACCTAGATATAGTTTACCAAATAGGATTCTTTTGTAAGTATAAACTTAAAAGTAGTTGCCTACGCTTATAACTGCCACTTTGTTGTTATATTTACCCCTTTGAAGCAGTTCATATATTTTCTTGAGTTATAATTAGCTCTATTAGTCATTTTTGGATCTTGCAATGTTTTTTATACACATGTTGATAAAGACAATATAAAAATAGACTATTAAAACATTAAAGCAAGTTATCCTTTGCTTATTATCACAGTCTGTAGATTGCTTTGGGGGTAGCTTGTCCTCTTTGGCAGTCATTTCAATACTCAATACGTAGCTTAACAAACATCAAACCCTAATTAAGAAAAAAGCAAGATAATGAAACTGATTTTTCTTCATGTAATAGAGAAAAAATAGTAACAAACAAAATGCATTTTCAATGGGGGGAAGTAAATGTGTCCTCCGAAATCCCATATGCACCTAAAGATATATCTCATACGTATCCATCTGTTCACTGTTTTTTAAATAAACATTACTCATTATTTTGTCAGTAATTTTTAAACACCTTTATTGATGTGTAATTGAACTACAATAAATCACATATACTTCAAATATATTTGCATGTGTGTGAGGGAAACAATAAACTCATCACACCCTCACCACAATAAGGATAGTGAACATGTCCATTCATATCAAAAGTATCCTGGTACAACTTTGTAATGACTTCTGCCTTTTATGCACATCACTCATTCTTTTTTTTTTTTTTTTTTTTAACGTTTATTTATTTTTGAGACAGAGAGAGACAGAGCATGAATGGGGGAGGGTCAGAGAGAGAGGGAGACACAGAATCTGAAACAGGCTCCAGGCTCTGAGCGGTCAGCACAGAGCTGGACGCAGGGCTCGAACTCACGGACTGCGAGATCGTGACCTGAGCCGAAGTCCGACGTTTAACCGACTCAGCCACCCAGGCACCCAACACATCACTCATTCTTAAGCGAACAGCCACTGCTCTCTTCCTCTCACTATAGATTAGACTACATTATCTAAAATTTTATAGATATGGAATAATAGGATAAGTTCTCTTTTGGTCTGCCTTTTTTATGAAGCAAAATTATTTTGAGATTCATTCATTTTGTTTTGTGTAACGAAAGTTCATTCCTTGTTATTACTGAGTAATATTTTACTATATGGATATACAGAATGTGTTTTTCTTTTTATCTGTCGATGGACACTTATGTTATTATCAATTTTTGACTAATTAGTTGGTATGAATTATTTCTGTAAAAATTTTTGTACGGTCAAATATTCCTTTTTTTTTTTTTTTTTTAATGAAATGACCAGATTAAAGAATAGACATGGATTTAACTTTTAAGAAATGCCAAAATGTTTTGCAAAGTAATTGTACCTTTTCCATTTTTAACTGAATTATTTTTTTAATGTTTATTTATTTTGAGAGAGAGAAAGGGAGAGAGAAAGAGAGAGAGAGAGAGAATCCCTAGCAGGCTCTGCACTGATAGCAGAGGCTCCTTGTCATGAACCATGAAATCATGACCTGAGCCAAAGTCAAGAGCCAGATACTCAACCAACTGAGCTACTCAGGTGCCTTTGAAGTATTATTAAAAAAAAAAAAATACAGTACATAAGTTGTATGAGTCCATACATGATTCTTGTGTTTGGCATTTCTCAAAGGAAATTTTTCCTTACCATAAAGTTTTCTGGGAGTAGTCAAATAGCTTTGTGTGGTGAAATAAGCTTCTCAAAAGTCAGAATGTTATTAAATTGGTGGAAGATCCAGAACATGGGTAAAGTTAATTTTATTATATATTTAGCCATTTGTTAATTACACTAAAAGAACAAATTGTAGGGATTTCTGAGGCCCAAAAAATACTTCTGGGCCTGAAATTCACTTCTGTATAAATACATACATCTAATACTTCTCATAAGAACACTCTATCATGCAATCTTCTATTTCAATCAGATTATCTAAATTGCGATTACTAGGTATTAACCAGTAGAAAAAATAAAGTATCATGCCTTTTTATCTCTTATGTTAAATTTCCTTAACATAAATGTGGTAGAGAAATAATATAAAGTTTCCTTTTTTTATGTTTATTTATTTTTGAGAGAGAGAGACAGCACAAGCAGGGAAGTAGCAGAGAGAGGGAGACACAGAATCTGAGGCAGGCTCCAGGCTCTCAGCAGTCAGCACAGAGCCTGACACAGGACTCGAACCTCGAGATCATGGCCTGAACCGAAGTAAGCCGCTTAACAGGCTGAGCCACCCAGGCACTCCTATTATAATCAGTTTGTAAGAAGCTTTCCTAGTTCCTTTATATTTGAGTTTATAAAGACTTAGATATTTTCATATTATGCATGTTTACTTAGCACATTCAAAGCTTCAATTCTTATCCCAACATTTATAATATTATGACAGTTTTATAATTTTAATCTATGTATTTATGTTTTTTTTTTCTTTATAATTTCAGGAGTGATGCTTTTTTCAGAAAGCTCCAGACTGGGGAGACATGTTATGAATCTACACTTAGCATTGGGATGGAAAAACTCCACAGGCACACAGATATAGAATATTATTCTAATAAATAGTACAGCCCAGACTATTTATGGGGAAGCATTTTTTTAAAAGCCACACTAACAATTTAAGCCTAAACTTCCTGCCATTTAATTGAAATTAAATGGTTGGCATAAATATTTTCAACACATTCTTGTTTTGATTTTATTTCTTCTTTATGCCATTGTGTTTGTTTTTGCCTTTCTCAGGGCACTTGACAAAATAGAAAGAGCGGCCTGAGAAAATTTCTACTAATATTTTCCTGAATCAAGGAAGTGTATTTTTATTCTTGGGTAACTATTTTCATAAGTGATTGGTATAAAAATAAAAATTAATTTAAAAAATTACAAAATACCCATTTCAAATAATTTTTAACTCCAAATTTTCCATTAAACCTGAGTAGACTAGGTGGCATGAAATTACACTGATGAAAATATCATGTTAATAACTGTATCGACATGAAAGAGAGCAAGTGTAGTTTACATTTAAACATGTTCTCCCTCAAATCATCTAGCTACCACAGAGATTTTGTTGAAGTTTAATGGACTTAATGTTTGTGTCTTGCTTTTCAATGAGTATAAAAATGCTTTCATGATTTTGGTCAACCGGGCTATTTCCAGTTTCCTCTATGATTTCTTCAAATTAAAGAGCTAACTCAATACAGTATGCAAACACTTCACTCTGTCTATTCTTAGCCTTGCTTAATGTTACTTTTAAAGTCAGATATGCCATTTTGCTCGAGAAGAACCATTTTACCAGTTGCCATCATATCTTTGTGGACTTCCTAGTTTAAGGACCTATAATCAAACAAGAGATATATTCTCCCCTGGCCATTCCATTTTTTTTTTTAATGTTTATTTATTACTGAGAGACAGAGACAGAGCATGAGGATGGGAGGGGGCACAGAGAGGAGGAGACGCAGAATCGGAAGCAGGCTCCAGGCTCTGAGCTGTCAGCACAGAGCCCGATGCCGGGCTCGGGGCTCGAATTCACAAACTGCGAGATCATGACCTGAGCCGAAGTCGGATGCTTAAACGACTGAGCCACTCAGGCGCCCCTGGCCATTCCATTTTAATCATCCTTCCTATAATCTTCCATTCCTCAGGATAATAACATTAGCTCAGATGATAACTCCAATAAATGTCAAAACAATATATAACCTCTACTGAAGATTTTCATACAAGCTCTATTGTGATATTGACCAATTCGTAATAGTTTTTAGTCTCAGTGATCTTTTTAGCAGCTATAGTGTTCATCACCAAACAAGATTCGGTGTTATCCACTCCTGCCAAGGCAACCAAAATTGTGATCTTAAATAAGCATTTATTTCTGCTTCTCTGGTCCATATAGAAACAAGTATTTTTAGATATTGGACAATAAACAGCTGAAGAATATAATATCTGAGAGAATGTAATCAAATGAAGTGAGTCTCATGATAATCATGGCTTATCTCTGGAGTCATATTCTGGGCATGGTGCATGTTAAGGCAAAAACTCAAAGGGTTTGAGATTTTACCCTCTTTGTAAGTAAGCTAACACATCAGCTTGCCACAGATACATACACACGCTCAAGTTATCTGGATGAGAAGACAGACAACTTATTTATGCAAGAGTATCTTGTGTCAGCTTCTTATACTCTTATATATGAGATTACACTTGAGATCCAGCTATCACCTGCATGTATTTGCACCACAGGAGAGAAATTCTGAAATTATGAAACCTAGATCTTACATAGCAGCTGTTGGCACATCTGTGTATCTAACTTTTCAGAGACAGCAAGAAAGATCTTCACTCTAAATGTAAAATATTTGTCTCTGGAGAAGGAAGGGAAAATCTCTAGCTTTCTTTCATCACTATGGAATATTAGAGATGTCACAGCCATTTCATCTGGCTCAAACTCACATACCATAAGTGCTCAGGTATAACCATCCTAGTTAATAAAAACTGTAGTAATATTCTCCTTCCCTTTGAAAAAGTGACAGCTGTGAGGGAGGGCGAGGGTTTCTTCGAGATGAATGTTTCACAAGAGCCAAAGTGACTGTCAGGGGAGTTTCGTATCCTTCCACAACAAGTGAGGGCACATGGAGGGTAAACCTAGTGCCAAGAAAGCACCGGCTCCCCCAGAAGGCAGCAAGTGAAAACTGTGCACCCAATGTGGCAGATCAGTAGCAAAGGGAAAGAGCAGGAGTGAACATCCAGGAAAACTACAAACACCATCAAGGGTCTTCAAAGGGAACCCTGGGTATGGTGTCTGTGTATATGAGAGAACACTATTTATATCTCTTGGGTGTAATACATGATCTCAAAATTCCAAGGTAGGTATGGTTGCCATTCGATCATCTTGTGGTTCAGGTATCTCCTTTCTAAGAAAGCACTGACCAGGCAAAAACAATAAAACCGTGAACAGTGTTGTCTCAGAACTGTAGATAGGGGAAATCCAAGAAGAACATAACAGTCTCACTGAGGAGAGAGATTCGAATTCAGAGAAAACCTTGAATTTGTAGTATATAATCCAGAGAAGTGGAAGCTACATAGGGAGAGAGTTCACATATTCTGGGTACCCTTAACCAGATGACAAATACTAAGCAATGCATGCATAAAGTCTTATTCCATAAAACCAAGCGAGGAACAACCAAGCAGCTATATGCTAAAGCTCACAAAGGGCTAGGACACACGTGATATCTGGCCAGCTAATTTAAAGAGTCTTTGTTGAGGATTTAGTAGAGATTCCAGAAGGGGTAAATGATATAGTAAAGCTACACTATTTTAACTAGTCTAAACCAGTATAAAGGCTATGTCAAACTTGTTCTCAGAAACCTGAAATCAAGGTTCAAAAGAACTTAAAGGAACTTAAATGTCTTTCAGAACAAAGGAAGAGACAACTGTTGTAGGAAGACAGCGAAAATTGCCAAACAACAATGTAAAACTTACAATGTCCATCAGATAATCAAAATTACGAGACACAGGAAGAAGCGGGAACATTAGACCTATAACCAGGATAAAAATGAGTCATGACCAACAGACACAGAAGTAATAAACATGACTGAATTATTAGACAAGGATTTTAAGATAGCAATTATAGCTATATTCAGATTTAAAGGAAATTATAGTAAACATAGTAAGAATATGAAATATAGAAGAATTCAATATGACGTCTAGAATAAAAATAAATAAATCCACAAACAAACGTAACCAACCTGATTAATGCCAAGCTTCCAGGACCATGACTAAAAACTCATCCCCCAAAAAACAATGTCAGGAATAAACAAGAATGCCCATTCTCCCCAATTCTATTCAACATTATCTTGAAGGTCCCAGTCAGTAAAATAAAAAAGAGAAAGAAAGCATGTATTTTGAAAAAAAAAGAAACACAATTATCTATATTTTTAGAGGGTATGATCTAGCACAGAGAAAATCCTAGGGAGTCCATAATAAAACTACAAGAAATAATGCATATTTTTTTCAGTGTGGGGTATAAGATTAATATACAACAACATCATATTCCTATGCATTTCCAAGATGTATAAATTAAATTAAAAGACTAAAATCATTATGATAGAATCCAAAATTTCAAATTCACAGGGATAGAGTGTATACACAATTCAAAATCCTTAAGAATAAATATATAGATCAGTAGGAAAGATTGGAGTCCAGAAATATATCCAAACATATATGGTCAATGGAATCTTTCACTTCAGTGTCAAGGTAGTTCAATGTTAAATGGGTATTCCTTTCAAAAAATATTGCTGAAACATCAGATATTCCTATGAAAAAGTCAAAATAAACTTTAAGCCTTGCTTTAGATATAAAACTAAGAATATGGATAATAGAACATTAAAATTAAAACTATGGAAAAAATAAGGAAGGATAAAAGAAAATCCTCACCATCTTACAAAGTTTTCTTAGAAAGGAAATAGCATAGGGGCGCCTGGGTGGCGCAGTCGGTTAAGCGTCTGACTTCAGCCAGGTCACGATCTTGCGGTCCGTGAGTTCGAGCCCCGCGTCAGGCTCTGGGCTGATGGCTCAGAGCCTGGAGCCTGTTTCCGATTCTGTGTCTCCCTCTCTCTCTGCCCCTCCCCCGTTCATGCTCTGTCTCTCTCTATCCCAAAAATAAATAAACGTTGAAAAAAAAAATTAAAAAAAGAAAGGAAATAGCATTACAAAATAAAAAAAAAAAATTAGTAAATGACACTGTATGTTAAAAACTCTTGCTCTTCCGAAGACATTATTAAGGCATTGAAAAGGCAAGCTATCGGCTGAGACAATGTATTCTTTTAAAAACTGCTACAACTCAATAAAAAATAGGCAACATATTTGGGGCATACACCTGTCCATGATTGTCTCGCCTGAGAACCAGTAACAGAAAAGCGACTCTCTGGAACATTGCAGGTTTCCATGGTGGAGTAAGGTGAGAGAGCCTTCTGGATGATCTAATACTAGCAATTAAATGCACTGGCCTCAAAGTAACATACTTTACTCTTGCTCACAATTATTGGCCAGAATCAGTCATGTGGCCACACCAAACCATCAGGGAGCTAGAAAATATAATCCTACTGTGTGTCGCTAGACGAGGGAAATCCTCGGTGAGAAGAGTAACCATATTAATCCACAAGTCAAATTGGGTGTTTCTTAATACATTGTACTACTGAATTCATAGCTTGATGAATTTTTAAAAATCCCATTCTAGCCCAGGAAATAATAATAACACATGCGAGACTTACTGTACTTCAGGCACTGTTCTAAGCACCTCATACTTACTTAATTCTCAAACAACTCCCATGAGATAGGTATTATTATTAACATCAATTGTGCCTGATGAGTCTGAGCCACAGAAAAGTTAGCTGCAGCCATGTAAGTGGTAGAACTGGGATTTAAACTCTGGCTATAGGGGCGCCTGGGTGGCGCAGTCGGTTAAGCGTCCGACTTCAGCCAGGTCACGATCTCGCGGTCCGTGAGTTCGAGCCCCGCGTCAGGCTCTGGGCTGATGGCTCAGAGCCTGGAGCCTGTTTCCGATTCTGTGTCTCCCTCTCTCTCTGCCCCTCCCCCGTTCATGCTCTGTCTCTCTCTGTCCCAAAAATAAATAAACGCTGAAAAAAAAAAAAAAAATTTAAACTCTGGCTATAGAATCCTTGTTTCTAAACCACTCAGCTCTAACACCTGTTAAAAATTGAATTACACATTTTCTTTTTTGAAGAGGGCTTTAAAACTCAGATTTCATCTGTAAGGTATGATGTGAGTTCATGTTCTAGGAAACAGCACTTTACATGGGATCTAAGAACACAAATTTAAATACCAAGCAGACTGGATTTTAAGATATTATTCAGCCCTGGCCTCTCTGTGTGAATTTGGGCAAGTTATTAAAAAAAAAAAAAATCCATTCCGGGATTAATTCTTATAATATGCTCTTACCTAGAAGATTTTGCAAGATGGTTTAGGGACAGTTCTTGGCCAGGTTCTAAACTGAACTGAGATTTATGGCCATGGTCATTTACAGTAGAAGCATTATGCTCTTTGCTGAAGTTCAGTATAAAACTCTAGCTGATTCACGTCGGGAAGCTAAACAGGTGAACATATTTAAAGACGCGGTTGGAAGTGAACCTCACACATTTCTGTGCCAGCAAAGAGGTAAAATGAGCTTCCCACCTCTGCCCTACTTCCCAGGCCCTGACACTCGTGGCTCACCTCACCAGCCTTTGCACTTGCTACTTCCTCTCTCAGGGATATCCTTACCCACTTTCACTGCCTGAGAAGTTACTCTCCTGGTCTCAGTTTCCACAGCACTTCTCAAGAACTTCTGTCCATACTCCTCAGTTAGCTCGATTTGCTCCTTTCTCTCTGTTGTTCATGTACCGTTGTTCATATAACGCGCACTGTGGTGCACAGAACATGTCTCATTATATTAAAACTGTATTTATACGCACATCCCTTCTTTTTTTCAGTTTATTTTGTTCATTTTGAGAGAGAGAGAGAGAGTGAGAGAATCTGAAGCAGGCTCCGCACTGCCAGCATACAGCCCACCTCTGGGCTCAATCCCAGGAACCTTGAGATCATGACCTGAGCTGAAATCAAGCGTCAGTCACCTACCTAACCAACTGAGCCACCCAGGTACCCCTAACCCTTTTCAATGTCATAATAATTGCCCTAAACTTTTCACAGTTTTATAACATTCATGTGTGTTTTATGTGCAGCTTTCCCATATTAAGTATGGTATTTGTTTCCTAAGTATTTGTTCAGGCAATAAGTTAAAATATGACTGTAAATCAGAAAAAAGATACATCAGTTGAAAAATATTTTTCATTTTAAGAAAGATATTGTGATGGAGGCCTTGGTTGGCTCAGTTAAGTGCCTGACTTCGACTCAGGTCATGATCTCACAGTTCTTGAGTTTGAGTCCCACGTCTGGCTCTGTGCTGACAGCTCAGGGCCTGGAGCCTGCTTCGGATTCCGTTGTCTCCCTCTCTCTCTGCCCCTCCCCCACTCATGCTCTGTGTGTGTGTGTGTCTCTCTCTCTCAAAAATGAATAAACATTTAAAAAATTATAAAAAAAAGAAAGATCTTGTGACAAAATAATGTAACATAATGTAGCAATTTCAAGCCCAAAAATTAGTATACTAATAAGATTTATTTTATTTTTAAAAAAATGTTTGTTTATTTTTGATAGAGAAAGTGTGCAAGTGTGTGTGCACGCGTGCACACATGCACACGAGCAAGTGGAGGAGGGGCAGAGGATACAAAGGGGGCTCCTTGCTCACAGCAGTGAGCCCGATATGAGACTCAAACTCAGGAACCATGAGATGGTGACCTGAGCCAAAGTCAGATGCTCAACCTACTGAGCCACGCTCAGAAGATACATTTCAAAACTGAATGAGCAGTGAACAGAACTATGGATTGTTTAAACTTAATTCACAGGGCTTCAGATACAATAGTGTGACAGACGAATTAAACTTCAAAACATTTTGTTTTAAGCTTCAAAACTAACAGAATTACCCAAAGTATAGTAAGAAGTAATTTTACGTATAATTTGGGGGAAAGTTTGAAATGAGGAAACTGACTCAAATTAAATTCCCGTGAATGTTTTCCGAGTTCGGGCTTGTGAAAAACCCGAAACTAAATTCAAAGACACATTTGAATCACTTCGTTTTCGTCACATGTTTAGGATTTTGAGTTTAGACAAGACTACATTGATTCTTAGCTGCGGTAACAACTGAGGCCTTCCGGAAAATTAAAGTGCAGTGAGGAATTCCCCATTTCGCTGGTGGGAGCACAAATGAAGATGTTGAGGAAAAAGAGCCTAACAATCTAACAAATCAAGAGTATGGTCCTTCTGCTAAAAATACAGAAGGATTCTGGTAGCTACAGCTTCCTGTAAATGAGAATGGACCTCTGAACTTTCAGGTCAATTCAGAGCTTTTTCTAATGGCTGGGAAATCTTTGGGCTGACGTGTGAAGGATACAGACAGTCAGAAGAGCAGTGACCCAGATGGGAAGTGTTTCATGCTAGATACATATGCATTACTGAAAGCCCCAAAGAGAATTTACAATTGTAAACACAGGGTAAAACTCATATTCAGGAAGTCCACCAAGGATGTGGTTCGTAATAAATATCCTCAATGCAGTCCAAGTCCTTCCAAGCTGCTTGCAAACACGTTCGGCAATGCCTCAAACAGGAGACTTTTCAGTAATATTCAGAGAGACAATGAAAAATCTGTCATAATTATCATCTTCTAGGTGGTTGCCTATCTCATAGACAAGCTCTTGTTCTTGAGTCACAGGACACTGTATGATGTGAAAAGATATATGAAAGCACTATTTGTATTTAATAACTTTCTATTGTTGCAGTTATTAATATGTTCTGGTAGAAATTTTGGGCAACATAATTAAGGATTTCAAGTTTGAAATGTCCTCTTCCTGACAGCTGGTAAGCTTTGCTAGTAAAAATTAATTTTCTGCCTAAATGCTGAAGTGTAGAATTATATTGTACTTGGTTTTTTTTTTTTTTTTTTGGAAAAGAGAAACATGAAAATTAGCACTTAATCTTTCTGCTGAATTTCATATTTAAGGTACGATATTTTTTTTACCTGTATTATACCCTAACAAATTGTGGAAGAATGCCCTAAAAATATCTACCTTAAAAATTTATTAATATGTGATTTTTCTTTGCTTCTCTATTCACCTGTCAGAGTAAAAGACTATCTCTTTATAAGCTAATGATTAATCTTACCCAGGTGCTGGAGATTATCTTAATGCTTCCATCTTTAAGACTCTATGTTTAAATAATGGTTTGGCATCCCATTGTGCTTATCAATCAATTCTATGTTCCCCAAATTAATAAAAGAGTTAATAAAGACTTTCTTTATGGTAGGCAGTGATTTTATGTTTCTGCTTAATGATCTTTCAGGTCAGTTAAATTTTTTCTTTTAATAAAAGCAAAAATTCCTCTACCAAACTTAGTTTACAAATAGGGTAGATGGAATCCCATCTTTAGCCTTGCTAACCTGTGGAGACCTGGCCTCAGCCCTACCACAGAGGCTATTGACACTTTCATGCCATGCTGAAATGCATCTTTCTTTTTAAAATTTATATTGAGAAAGAGAGAGAGAGGGAGAGAGAGAGCACATGTGCCTGCGCACCCCGGGGGAGGGGCAGAGAGACAGGGGGAGAGAGAAAATCCCAAGCAGGCTCCCTGCTGTCAGCACAGAGCCCACTGAAGGCTACTCCATCTCAGAAACCTTGAGACCTGAGCCGAACCAAGAGTCCCAAACTTAACTGACTGAGCCATCCAGGTGTCCGAAAATCTTTTTAACTTCAAGAGGAAAGCGACACTTTTGACACACAGCTTGGGGAGTTAAGAATTACCTCACTGTCCTGCCCCATGTGTTACCTCTTACCTGTGACACTCATACCTTCTCCCTGATCTGCCATAAATTAGGCACCTACCCTGGAGTGAATAAAGTGTCACAGAATTATAATTTTTGCCCCCAATCTGAAATAAAAGTCTAGGGACACAGAAACACAAATTTCATGAACGGGATACTCATATCAATTCTCTCGTTGTTGTTGTTGTTGTTGTTGTTGTTACTTCTCTCTTTAAGGACCCGGGTTCTAGGAAAAGGTTGCTGGTGCCAGCTGGGACCAGCAAGCTGCTGGGGGGTGGAGGGCGGGGAGGAAGTGGTCTATATACTTGCCCACCATGGGGGTTGTACCATGGCCCCGTCCCGGCAGGCACTCTCATGCAAAGCTCTTGTGTAAATTCTCTTAATAGGAAAGAACTTTAAAAATAAAAATGTATGCTCACAGAAAATGGTTTTCATTTTATTAGGTCTCTCTTTATATCCTCCCACCAGTCCTATGGAGTTGGGATACCCTATCAGTTATAGCACCAAGAGATAAAAGAACAGTGAATACCCATGGGGAGTCCCTTAAATTGTCTATTATCTATAGCCAGCTTAGCCTATTTTCTGCCACAAACGCAGCACTCAAAAAATAGTAGTCATTATGATTATTTTAAGCTTTTCATGGAAGGTGAAATGTATGCTCTTTCTTCATGGTGTGTTTGATAAAAGATGATAAACATCTCTAGTTGTTAATATGCCGCAGTAAAATTAAGCAATGGCAGAGCAACTTAATACAATGGAAAGTGTTAAGTAGTTACAGTACATTTAACTGAAAAATTGATCAAAAGCTTGCTTTATTTCTACTTATTTTATTTAAGGTAAGTATAATATCAAAGGAACTAGAGGTCTCATTTAATTCCTTCTCTGCCTCTTCAACTGTACTTTCAAACATTGCAGAAAGCTCTGATCTGGGTGTGCATGACCAGAGATTTGACAGATGCTTGCCTTTTCCAAGGTGAATCGCTTTTATTAAAACATATTGTGAATGGCATTTTACCCTCAAAACATGGCATTTTAGAGGTCAGGATAGTACTTCTCCAGCTAAAAATAATATTAGAAAATGATTCTTACCAAATAATAAACACCTGGCATTGTATATAAAGAAAAAGGAAGTGAAATACTTTTCATGTCAAAGATTCAATTCTCTTTTTCTGTTTTATGATCAAAATCACTAAGCACCTTACACGTCCAATAAATGGAACAATACTTCATTGTCATGCTTCAGATTGCAAACCTTGTATCATTCTATTTCAAATCATCCCAAGCAGTTGCTGAACACATCATTACTTTCCCTTCCCTAAAGGGACATTGGAAACATTTTCATAATGAAGTGCATATTTTGAAAGAAGGTTATTATTTAATAAAGATAAAAAATCATCAGTTTAGGCTAAGCAAAAGAAATATAAATATAAAAGAAATAATGACAAATGGGAGTGCCTGGCTGGCTCAGTCACAGAGCATGCAATTCTTGATCATGGGTCATGAGTTCAAGCCCCACATTGGGCGTAAAGCCTACTTAAAAAAAAAATGAATGACAAATGAAAAATAAAGAGCTTTAGGTTAGTGATTGCACCTAAAAGTATCATTCTTTTATATAAATTAATTTGGTGTCAAATAAATCATAATTATTCATTTCAGAAAGATTTTCCCATATAACAAATATATTTGTGCATAAAAAATAAAAATGATAATTTTTATATGAAATCATTATCTTTCCCATATGCATGTACACACACCAACATTTATTTTGAGATGTGTCTAATTCTCTGAGGTTGGGTGAATTGAATTGTAAGTAAGGGGAAAGAAGAGAAGAAAAAAAAATATGGGAAACAGAAGAAATATAGTTTCTTTGCTGTAATTACTTTGCTGTAATTACGCTAAAAAGGGGGAAAATGAAGCTCAGTAACCATATTTGCTGCGCAGCAAACTTGGTAGTCAATGTACATTTTACTCATCTCCTGTATGAATTCCAGAAACATTTATTGAGCATCTACTGCATATAGGTTACTGTCCTTTACACGGGCAACACGGATGAATGAGTAACACATGCCTCTTGACATCAAATGTTCATGGTCCAAAAGGACAGATAGACTTGCAACCACATAAATGTATTAAAATATATTGGAATAAAAAAAATATATTAGAATCAGAATATAAAAGTGAACATGGATTAACACCTGGAAAGCACAGGGAAATTCACTATTATCTCACCACATGGAGGAAGGAAAGGGGCGTCATAGACGACTGGACTACCATGGAGGTCGAGGATGCACTGGGATTTGAAGGAAGACTATAAATATGCAGACAGGGAATCTGAGAAGGGCATGTAGACCAGAAAGCCTGTTCCAGGGAAGAGACCTGTGATGTCTTACACTATTGCTGGAACATGGAGCGCAAAGGGGTGAATGGTAGCACATGAGTCTGCAGTAAACCAGAATACGGACAGTCCTTGCTTGGAATGCAAGACATCCTGGGCTTTAGTCTTGGTAACACAGAGTCTTTAATTTGGTGAGAAGCATGTATACAAAACCTAATGTTGAAAGAGAAAGCAGTTTTGCAGATAATGCAACTATAAGGGAAAGGAGGTTTAGAGATATATTGATAAGTTAGTGAATATTATTTACTGAATGTTATTCTTGTATTTGATAACATCTCCAAGTCAAGAGTCTGAAGACTGGACCACTATTAATCCCAAAATATGCCTGAGGCCAAGACCAAAGTGAACTCTGACTCCAGTCTTCCTAAAAAGCCATTTTTATTTTCTTTTAATCAGTGAGAGCAACATTAAATGGTATATCGCCAACTGACTTCTCTCTCAAGAAATGCTGTAACTATTAAGATACAAATAAACTGCACTTTCTACTGGGAGTTAATCTATGTTTTAAAAAAATTGTTTGGAATTTTTGATTTAAACCTCATATAATTGGTTAACATAAACACTTGTTTTTATTTTTCTGCTGCTCTAGGACAATGACTTTTGATTTCATCTCATGCATTTTTTTAAATAAAATAAAATGTGTATTTTTTTCCTTCTGTTTGTTTTTTCAAGGCATGAGAAGTTTGTGTAATGTTTATGCCTCAATTCAAAAGATAGTTATTGTCTGATTAATGACCACCATTGTGTTCGGCATGGAATAGCCAAGACGCAAGTTTCCTTTCTCTTGTTTTTTTTTTTAATAAGGTTCTTCCATTTTTTTAAATGTTTATTTATTTTTGAGAGAGAGAGAGAGAGAGAGAGAGAGAGAGAGAAAACCTGAGTGGGGGAGGGGCAGAGAGAGAGGGAGACACAGAATCCAAAGCTGGCTCTACACTAACAGCGCAAGGGGCTCAAACTCACTACCCATGATATCATGACCTGAGTAGAAGTCAGACGCTCAACCAACTGATCTACCCAGGCTCACCAAGAAGCAAGTTTTCAAATGCCCTTGGGGGAGACATATTCTTTGTCTTGGAAAAGAAGATAATGATAAGTGGGGGGAAACAAAAAACAAAAAAACAAACCCTAGGGAATAAGTGTCACACTACCTGGTTGTGATTAGTTTAACACTAATGGAGAACAGCATAGCATTAGTAACAATTGGTGTCATTCACCTTAAAAGGGGACTCAAAATAGAGGTGGCGTGAAAAAGAGAGGATTTTTCAGTTTAATTCTTAAAATGATACATTATATTCCTTTTAAACAGTTAGCAATGAAGTTTCATCTCCCATGCCAATTTTATTTTTAAAAAAATTTTTTTTTTTAACATTTATTTATTTTTGGGACAGAGAGAGACAGAGCATGAACGGGGGAGGGGCAGAGAGAGAGGGAGACACAGAATCGGAAACAGGCTCCAGGCTCCGAGCCATCAGCCCAGAGCCTGACGCGGGGCTCGAACTCACGGACCGCGAGATCGTGACCTGGCTGAAGTCGGACGCTTAACTGACTGAGCCACCCAGGCGCCCCACCCATGCCAATTTTAAATCACTGGTAGAAACTGTCTTTGAGATATGGGGTAGGGTTCAAAGGTCACATTCATTCTCAGAAGGAACTAATTTAATGCTGTAATAGCAATTCTTCTAGAATGTGGGATAAAGGAGAGGTACACATGTACCATATAATTACTATCCCTGACAAACGTACAACAACATCTTGTATTTAAAACAAAAACAAAAACAAAAACAAAAACAAAAACAAAAACAAAAAAAACCCAGAAGAATCACATGCAAAGATGGGAGGCATTCATGAATGTACTGTGCCAGAGCTAGAGGGATGTTTGATGAAGTAACATTCACAATAAAAAAAAAAAAAAAGTCTGTGCTAGTAATTGTGAGAAAATGAGGTCTACTCTCTTCTCTAACCCACTGTTTGCCAACCAATATACGTACTGGTTAACATTTGTCCTTTACTCCGGTGATTTTGGCGTTATCACATCTTAGTTTTATTTATTCCATCAATGTTTTTAAACTAAGGGTGCATCATAAAATTAGCACTTATGGAGTGAGAAAAAAGTACACCCACTTCATATAATATTCTGGTGCCAGAGAAGGCAAGTGACAAATGGCTGAGTGGACTGGGCCGAAAGGATTGCAACATCAGTGAAATCGGTTACAGGATTAATTTGATGACAAGTCACCATTACAATCTCATCTTTTAGGTCCCTTTACTCTGCCTTCCATAGACACCTTCAACTAGCTTTTGAAACCACCTGCGGTCTATGAAAGGCCCCTATTACCCCTAGGCTTTTCCCACACTCACATTCTGCCTGCAGAGATTCATTGCTTATTCTATACCTCACCATCAGTCTCCCTAAATTTCTACTGCTATTATGATTATTGGATAATTTAATTCGATTGAGGTACCACATTTTTGCAGAGTTTCCTTACCCTAAGCTAACTGAATCAGGTACCTGTCTGCTCCCTTAATATATCATGTATTATAGATTTCTCACAGTTTTTCTTTCTTTTTTTTTTTTTTTTTTTTTTTTTTTTACACTTCTTTGTCTCTCGATGTCTGGCTTCCCAGTAGTAGGTGAGCTTCTTTATAGCAATAGCATTCTCTTCTGTTCTCACTGCTTCTAACAATGCCTGGCAATCAGATGGTGACTGATTAATACATATTTGCTTAAAGCATAAACAGTAAATAATTTTAAAATTAATCACCCTCTTATTTCATTTATTGAAGGAATTGTTCTTTCACTGAACAACAAAAAAACTCATCTGGCTTCTCAACTTCCCCTAATTTATGACTTAACTAGCTCTGTGATTATGTCTTTATAGTTCTATAAATTTTTTGCTCAAGCTACAAAGTTATAGCAAATAGTGCTTGAACACAATTTCTCTAAGTCCAAAGAATAAATGCCCTAAATAGACAATTTTGAAGAGAGCATATAATATTCATCAGTTTTCTTGTTGGTGTCTACATCCAGTGCTATTTTCTTTCCCATGTAAATTATCATTTTGATTAAATTCTTCATGTTTTAAGTACTTATAAAATTAATGGAATTTGCCATGTGTTTTAAAGATACAATTTATTGGGGCGCCTGGGTGGCGCAGTCGGTTAAGCGTCCGACTTCAGCCAGGTCACGATCTCGCGGTCCGTGAGTTCGAGCCCCGCGTCAGGCTCTGGGCTGATGGCTCGGAGCCTGGAGCCTGTTTCCGATTCTGTGTCTCCCTCTCTCTCTGCCCCTCCCCCGTTCATGCTCTGTCTCTCTCTGTCCCAAAAATAAATAAACGTTGGAAAAAAAAATAAATAAAGATACAATTTATTAATTATAAAATTCAGAAAAGAATGACCATTTATGGATATTTAAGGGGAAATCATTTTATTTTATTTTTTTTTTATTTTTTTTTTCAACGTTTATTTATTTTTGGGACAGAGAGAGACAGAGCATGAACGGGGGAGGGGCAGAGAGAGAGGGAGACACAGAATCGGAAACAGGCTCCAGGCTCTGAGCCATCAGCCCAGAGCCTGACGCGGGGCTCGAACCCACGGACCGCGAGATCGTGACCTGGCTGAAGTCGGACGCTTAACCGACTGCGCCACCCAGGCGCCCCGGGGAAATCATTTTAAAAAGTGAAACAATTGAATGACCTTCACTACATTTTATGTCATGACCTCATAGAAATAAGAGAGACTTTAAATTTAATACATATCCTCGATTTTCCACTCTATAGGTGAGGAAAACAAAGCTCTGAGAGTGTAATTTGCCCAACATGAGATGACCCTTAGTAATAAAATGAGCACAGGCCCCCTGACTACTGACCTAGTGGTCTTTCCAGTTTACAATGACATTTCAAAGTTTTGGGGGTTGTGGCATTTTCTGCTTTACCAGATATCTTTTCTGAATTTCTCTCATCTGACCAATAAATTGAGGGGCATTCCCTCCTTTGGAGGCAGCCCACTGCTAAAGAGTGAAGAATCCATCTAAACTGCTAATTTAAAAAGTAAATGATATACATGGAAGACGAGAGAGAGAGAGAGAGAGAGAGAGAGAGAGAGAGAGAGAGAGACTGACTTAATTTTGCACCTTCTCTTCATATAACAAGATCTGGAGAGAGGGGAAGTGAATCAGAATTGAAGATAGGCAGAACATTTTCAGAAATAATACACTCTTTGATCATTAACTTCTCAGAATGCAGAAGACTGCAAAGAAAGAGAAAGGAGTGTTCCTTATGAAGTTTGTGGATATTGGCAAACAGGAGAGAGAGAAATTCTGCTTCTCAACTCTAGGTGGGTGTCGGCATTTAGCAGGCACCATCCATGCCACCAGGCTGGGCAGAACCGTTCAAATGGTGATACAGTCCCTTGTTGTGTGAAGATTACTCCCCACCATTCCTGAAGTACACGTGTGGCAGGGAAGAAGATGTTTCCCATATCATATGGCCTCAACTTGGGGGAGGGGTGTCAAGAGTGGTGGTTGGCAGGTTGCCAGATTCTGCAGCATGAGATCGTCTATGCACATTACAGGAAGACATTGCACGTTACCAACCGAGGGCTAAAACAGAGGGGCAGCTGACTCGGAGCTGTTCATCGGCACTAAGGGAAATGAAGATTAAGTATATGCTGGAAGCAGCCCTGGTGTCAGACAGGGTCAGCCCAAAAAAAAAGACATGAAGGGCCGTATATATGATTCAATTTCATAAATATGTAGTCATTCTTCCTCATATGTCTGCTTTCAGAGAATTTAAAGTGTGACAGAGACGCAGCAAAAATATTTAAGGGCAGAAATTTAACCTGTACTTGGATTAGCATAATTTATTGTGAATTTGACAAAACAAACAGAAAAACATTAGTTTCAGCGAAATATTTCCATGAAAACTCATGATGAAATCATCTGCTAAAATGTATAAGAGCATCCTGTCCCTTCTGAAATACATATGCTTGTAAAAAAATACATCTTAGTATTCAATTATGCAAAGTATGAATTAAAGAGGATCGAGTCTATGAGTACTGAGTTGGCTCACTAAACATTGTATAAACCTAAAACTGGTAGCACAGCAAAGTTAAGCCTTGTAGAAAAAAACAAATATTAGTCATTTCAAAATCACAGACCTCAATATTTTGGCCTCATAGTGAAAAACAATTAGCTTTTCTATAATATTTAATTAAGTATGTATTATTATAAACAATTAAATACAATTTAATGAAAGTTTAATTTAAAAGTTCACATTGTCACAAATCCAGAATTTGTGTTATTTGTGAAAATTTGAAAATGTATTAAAATGGGTTTTATTCTTGCATAATTCTAAAAGTGTCTTAAGAAATCTAATGCTGTTACATGGAACATTCTCCAAGATAGATCGCATACTGGGTCACAAAACAGCCCTCCATAAATATAAAAGAATTGAGATCATACCATGCACAATTTCAGATCACAATGTTATGAAACTTGAAATCAACATGGGAAAAACTTTGGAGAACCTCCAAATGCGTGGAGTTAAAGAGCATCCTATTAAAGAATGAATGAGTCAACCAGGCAATTAAAGAAGAAATTAAAAAAGGTATGAAAACAAACGAAAATGAAAATACAACAATCCAAAACCTTTGGGATGCAGCAAAGACAGTTTTCAGAGGAAAATACATTGCCATCCAGGCCTATCTCAAGAAACAAACAAACAAACAAAAATCCCAAATACAAAATCTAACAGCACACCTAAAGGAACTAGAAGCAAAAGAGCAGAGACACCCCAAACCCAGCAGAAGAAGAGAAATAATAAATAGCAGAGCAGAAATAAACAATATAGAATCCAAACACACACACACACACACACACACACACACACACACACAAAACAAAAACAGTAGAACAGATCAATGAAACCAAGAGTTTTTTTTTTCTTTTAAAAAATAAACAAAATTGATAAACTTCTAGCCAGGCTTCTCAAAAAGAAAAGGGGGATGACCCAAATAGATAAAATCATGAATGAAAATGGAATTATTACAACCAATCCCTCAGAAATACAAGCAATTATTAGGGAATACTATAAAAAAATTATATGCCAACAAACTAGACAACCTGGAAGAAATGGACAAATTCCTAAGCACCCACACACTTCCAAAACTCAAACAGGAAGAAGCAGAAAACTTGAACAGACCCATAACCAGCAAAGAAATTGAATCAGTTATCAAAAATCTCCCAACAAATAAGAGTCTGGGACCAGATGGATTCCCTGGGGAATTCTACCAGACATTTAAAGCAGAGATAATACCTATCCTTCTCAAGCTGTTCCAAAAAATAGAAAGGGAAGGAAGACTTCTAGACTCATTCTATGAAGCCAACATTACTTGGACTCCCAAACCAGACAAAGACTCAGCAAAAAAAAGAAAACTACAGGCCAATATCCCTGATGAATATGGATGTAAAAATTCTCAACAAGATACTAGCAAATCGAATTCAACAGCATATAAAAAGAATTATTCACCACAATCAAGTGGGATTCATTCCAGAGCTGCAGGGCTGGTTCAATATTTGCAAATCAATCAATGTGATACATCACATCAATAAAAGATAAGAAACATATGATCCTGTCAAAGATGCAGAAAAAAAAATATTTGACAAAATACAGCAGCCTTTCTTAATAAAAACCCTGAGAAAATCAGGATAGAAGGAACATAGTTAAACATCATAACAGCCATTTATGAAAAGCCTACAGCTAATATCATCCTCAATGGGGAAAAACTGAGAGCTTTCTCCCTGAGGTCAAGAATATGACACGGATGTCCATTCTCACCACTGTTGTTTAACACAATGTTGGAAGTCCTAGCATCAGTAATCAGACAACAAAATAAAATCAAAGGCATCACAATTGGCAAAGATGAAGTCAAGCTTTCACTTTTTGCAGATGTCGTGATACTATACATGGAAAACCCGATAGACTCCACCAAAAGTCTGCTAGAACTGATACATGAATTCAGCAAAGTTGCAGGATACAAAATTAATGTACAGAAATCAGCTGCATTCTTATACACCAATAATGAAGCAACAGAAGGAGAAATAAAGAAACTGATTCCATTCAAAATTGCACCAAGAATCATAAAATACCTAGAAATAAACCTAACCAAAGATGTAAAAGATCTGTATGCTGAAAACTATAGAAAGCTTTTGAAGGAAATTGAAGAAGATACAAATAAATGGAAAGACATTCCATGCTCATGGATTGGAAGAATAAATATTGTTAAAATGTCAGTAATACCCAAAGCAATCTACATATTCAATGCAATCCCAATCAAAATTGCACCAGTATTCTTCTCAAAGCTAGAACAAGCAATCTTAAAATTTGTATGGAACCACAAAAGATCCCAAATAGCCAAAGTAATATTGAAGAAGAAAACCAAAGTGGGAGGCAACACAATCTGAGACTTTAGCCTCTACTTCAAAGCTGTAATCATCAAGACAGTATGGTATTGGCACAAAAACAGACACATAGACCAATGGAATAGAATAGAGACTCCAGAATTGGACCCACAAGTGTATGGCCAACTAATCTTTGACAAAGCAGGAAAGAATATCCAATGGAAAAAAAGACAGTCTCTTCAGCAAATGGTGCTGGGAAAACTGGACAGCAACATGGACATGAATGAAACTAGACCACTTTCTTACACCATTCACAAAAATAAACTCAAAATGGATGAAGGACCTGAATGTGAGACAGGAAACCATCAAAACCCTAGAGGAGAAAGCAGGAAAAAACATCTTTGACCTCAGCTGCAGCAGTTTCTTACTCAACATATCTCCAAAGGCAAGGGAATTAAAAGCAAAAATGAACTATTGGGACCTCAACAAGATAAAAAGCATCTGCACTGCAAAGGAAACAGCAAAACTAAAAGGCAACCGACAGAATGGGAAAAAATATTTGCAAATGACATATTGGATAAAGGGCTAGTATGCAAAATCTATGAAGAACTCACCAAACTCCACACCACCCCCCCCAAAAAAAAAACAAATAATCCAGTGAAGAAATGGGCAGAAGACAGTAATAGACACTTTTCTAAAGAAGACATCCAGATGGCCAATAGACACATGAAAAGATGCTCAATGGCACTCCTTGTCAGGGAAATACAAATCAAAACTACACGGAGATACCAACTTACGCTGGTCAGAGTGGCTAAAATTAACAAATCAAGAGACTATAGATACTGGCGAGGATGTGGAGAAATAGGAACTCTCTTTCATTGTTGGTGGGAATGCAAACTGGTGCAGCTGCTCTGGAAAACAGTGTGGAGGTTCCTCAAAAAATTAAAAATAGATCTACCCTATGACCCAGTAATAGCACTGCTAGGAATTTACCCAAGGGATACAACAATGATGATGCATAGGGGCACTTGTATGCCGATGTTCATAGCAGCACTTTCAACAATAGCCAAATTATGGAAAGAGCCTAAATGTCCATCACCTGATGAATGGATAAAGAACATGTAGTTCATGTATACAATGGAATATTACTTGGCAATGAGAAAGAATGAAATCTGGTCATTTGCAGCAACATGGATGAAACTGGAGGGTATTATGCTAAGTGAAATAAGTCAGGAAGAGAAAGACAGATACCATATGTTTTCACTCATATGTGGATCCTGAGAAACTTAACAGAAGACCATGGGGGAGGGGAAGGGGGAAAAAAGTTACAGAGAGGAAGGGAGGCAAAACATAAGAGACTTTTAAATACTGAGAACAGACTAAGGGCTGGTGGGGATTGGGGGAGAGGAGAAAATGGGTGATGAGCATTGATTGAGGAGGGTACCTGTTGGGATGAGCACTGGGTGTTGTATGGAAACCAATTTGACAATAAATTATATTTAATATATAAAAAATAAAAAAATAAATAAAAATAAATTAAAAAATTAATGCTGTTATATATAAAGGATTATAAAAGGCATTATACACTTTAGAATGACATTATCACATATTTTTATTAGCAATCATAAATTTTGTAATTAAGTCATTGATCAAAATGATATACATAGCTCTAACTGTATCTACATATATTTATTCATCTATTTTTGTAGGTTCAAAATTATTACACAATGCCAGTATCTTTTTCTTGTATCACCTTGTTCCTTCCCCACATTATCTTATATTTTCTTCCTTTTTTAAAATTTTTTTAACATTTATTTATTTTTGAGAGACAGAGTGTGAGCAGGGGAGGAGCAGAGAGGGAGGGAGACACAGAATCTGAAGCAAGCTCTAGGCTCTGAGCTGTCAGCACAGAGCCCGATGCGGGGCTTGAACCCACAGACCATGAGATTATGACCTGAGCTAAAATCAGAAACTCAAATCAACTGAGCCGCCAAGGTACCCCTCTTATATCTTATTTTTGTGAGTGGCATCTCCATCCACCCAATTTCTGAATTTGAAAATTCTGTATTTGTCTTTGAGTTCTTATTCCTGTACACTCCAACCGTTCCACTGGCATTCATACCATACAGATTTTTAATGCTAAATTATTTCTTGAATCTAGCTTTTCTTCTCTTGATTTAATGAAGCTTTTACCTTTTCTTTCTTGCTCACCTGGGCTGTTATAAAACCACTGCAACTAGTCCCTGCTACTTGGTTCTTCCCATTCCAGTGTATCTTCTAATGTTTTCACTTTCCTCACGATGATTCTTTTACTTTCTGATAAAAACCTCTACCAAATGGCTGCAAGATGAAATCCAAACTTACTAGATGGACAAAGTACTGACAAATCTGGCCCCAAATTACTTTACGACCTCCAACCACCTCTTTAGTTTCTATCAGTAATTCACCCAAAGTTTCGCTTTTAGGATATACACTTTATTGATGCTCTACATGTGCGTACTACATTAAGTGAAATTTCTGCTCATTCTTTAAATTCAAAATTAAACGCAAAATTTTCCTCAGAAATGAAGAAAAATTTTCCCCAGAGATGGAGAGATGATACTCTCTCTCTCCCATTCCCTACTTTATTCATATTAGTGTTTTACTCACCACAGTGTAATATTAATTTAAAGCTGCCATTTTCACTAGATTACTCTAAGATTAATTTTTATAAAAAAACATTCTACTTTTTATTTATTGGCAGCATGTAGCAAAGATCCTGGAGTTCAGCAGAGGCTAAACAGATTTCGTGAAAGAATGAGAGGTTTGTTCAAGTTCAGTATCCAAGTGAACAAAACTTGGGATAACTATGCATATTATACACACTTGTCTTTAGAACCATAAATAAAATAAATGGCAAGAACAACATCAAAATAATGATTTAAATTATTTTTTAGCGTTTTCTTATCTCATTTCAGGTAATGTATTTTTGCAACTAACAAGAACTCTAAAAGTGTTCATGTGAAATATAAATGGGGTTAAAATGAGTTTAATCAAATCTCTCTATTCAGAAAATTAAAAAAAAATAAAGCAATTTTATATATGCACAGCTTAAATCATAATATTTCCTTATATTATGATAAATGTCCAACTTCACTTCTTCAGGCTTACACATCTGCTTGGTTCTGACGAGATTGCTTAGATTTTCTATTGATAACTAAAAGTAGCAGTATTGCAAGGTGGTCCTGCCTATTATTTACTGAAGATTTACTTTCAGCAGGATGTAAAGACTTCTTTTATCCAAAGATACATCAATAAATGGACTATTTTATTAAACATTATGATTTTTCATTCTTTTTACTTTATTGTTAGATAAGACTTTGATTTGAGGTTGTTAGTCATAAATCAATGGTTTTAAGAGGTAAGTATTTTAAATATTTTTTCCTAATCTTTAAAAGACATAAATGTAGAAGTCCCTAAGATGCACAGTGTTCAGAATGCTTTATGTTATTGTAACATTTTTTTTATAAATTTTATTTACGAAAGCACTTAACAATAAAGTCTCTAAATGCTTGATTTCTTTCTTAGCACTATGTTAAAAAATTGTAGTGGTGTTTCTTAATATATTTCAAATTATCATAGTTCAGTTTAGCTTTATGTAGGTGTTTTTGGTCTGAATTATGTCCTCTCAAACTTATGTATTGAAGCTTAACCCCAAGTACCTCATTATGACTGTATTTGGAGATAGTGCCTTTAAGAAGTGAAAACAGTAAAATGAAGCCATTAGAGTGGCCCCTAATCCAGTATGATGAGTATCTTTATACAAAAAGTTGATTAGGACTCACAGAGAGACACCAAGGGTGATCATGTTGAGAGGCGGAAAGAGGGTGACCATCTGCCTGCCAAGGAGAAAGATTTCAGGAAAAACCAAGCCTGCTGACACCCTGATCTTGAACTTTCAGCCTCCAGAACTGTGAGAAAATAAGTTTCTGATGTTTAAGCCAACCAGCCTGTGGTATTTTGTTATGGCAGCCCTGGTAAACTAACACAATAGGGGTTTGGTCTGGTTTGGTTTGGTTTGGTTTGGTTTGGTTTGAACTATGAGTTAGTACTCTTTACTCAAAGAATTTGTTTTCTTTGGAGATGGCACATAACTGCATAGACTTTATATCCAAACCATTGTAGGTAAGAATTCCAGCTCAGCTACTTAACAGTTGCCTGATCTACTAAAACTCACTGACCTTCAATAATCCCATTCATAAATGGGAACACATGCATCTACCTCATAAAAAATACCTGAAAATTAAATGAGTTTAGTTAGATATTATAAACTAACTGAAATCATTAATTTAAATGGCCATTTAAAAAAATTAATGTTTATATATTTTTGAGAAGGGGGCGAGGGGCAGAGAGAAAGAGGGAGACGCAGAATCTAAAACAGGCTCCAGGCTTTGAGCTGTCAGCGCAGAGCCCAATTCAGGGCTGGAACTCGGGAATGGTGCGATCATGACCTGAGCTGAAGCCGGATGCTTAACAGACTGAGCCCCCCAGGTGCCCCTAAATGACCGTTTTTTAAATGGGAAAGACTTTGCTTACTTTTGGAAAACTTCTATTCTCCTTAACTAAAACATTTACTTGTCATTGTTCAGTTTTTTTTAAGAGACTCACCCTCTTTGTTTTATTATCTCTTGCTAATCTTCTTGAATAGCTCTCATTTATTCAATGCTATCTGTTTAAAACACTATGTTCTTGATTGATAATAATGAAAACATCCCAAACCTCACAGTAGAACATCAACAAAAAGTGCATAATACCAATTATACTGAAAACTTATGGATATTTAACGTTTATTTTTCATTATTAATAGGACTCACAGAAATGCAAAAATGTTAATCCCTTCATTTTATACCTGTGCTGTCCTATTTAAATCTAATTTAATTATATTAACTTAAATATTTAGTTTCTCAGTCACACCGGCCATTATTCATGCACTTAATTGCTACATATGGCTAGTAGCTACTGTATTGATCAGTGAAGATATGGAACATCTCTACCATCTCAGTAAGTTTTCTAAGATTGTGCAGCTAGTTATTAACTATGAAAACCATAAACGTTCAAATCATTGGGTAAGGAAAAAAAGACGTTTAAATCCCCTTACTACTGTCATTCATGCCCTATAAAGGCCTGAAAGTATTCATACAACAATACCTATGCTTAATTATAAAAACACGAAATATACAGTTTCTATATCAATAAATATTACAAAGTGAAGTTTTCTTTTTTTTTCTTTTCTTTTTTACCATATGTCAGTTAACTTGGCTTTATTTCTTTTTTGATAATCATGGAAATAGATAATTAAATGATATTTATTAAAACTCCCTCTGGCACTCAATATTTCAAAACAATATGCTTCTTATTACTGGATATCAAAGAAGAAGAAAAGAAATAGTTGAAAGATCACTTAAATTACTTTATCCTATTAAAATGTCTATTCATGGATATCAGGTTTCATTACGTTCTGCAGACCATAGGATTACAATGATATTATAAAAATATCCCATCTAGTTCAAAGAAAATGAGAATGTATACTCAATAATCTGGAAGAATCATTGTTAAAAAGAAATGCTTTGCGATGCATTTAGTTGTTAACTGAATTGTTAATTTTGTTGTTAACTGATACCTAAAAAGTAAAAATCAAGCAAGAAGTGTTATCATAACTTCTTCCAAGGACTATAATGTTGGTACATTAGATTTAGCTCAAAAAATGTTCAGAAATTTTATTAGTTAATGTTATTATGAGGTAGCATAAATTCACTTTTTGTGATCTATCAGATTTTTTTGACTAATAGATTTTATTTATTGAGCTGTTTTAGGTTTACAGAAAAACTGAGCAGAAAGTACAGAGTTCCCATATCCCCATCACTCTTCCATCTGGGTTTCCATTACTATTAACAACTTGAAGTAATGTGGTACATCAGTTATAAGTGATAAGCCAGTATGGATACATGATTGCTAGCTAAAGTCCCTAGTTTACATTAAGGCTCTCTCTTTGTGTTGTACCTTCTGCGGGTTTTAACAAATGTGGAATGACATGTGTCCACCATTACAATATCATACAAAATAGTTCATTGTCCTAAAAGTCTCCTGTACTCCACCTACATCCCTCCATCCTTCAGCCTAAAACCCTTGCAGACACTGATCTTTTTACTGTACCCATAATTTTTCCTTTTCCAGAATGTCATAAAGTTGGTCACACACAGTAGGTAGAGTTTTCAGACTGGCTTATTTTACTTAGCAATATGTAAATTGTTTAGAAAAACGTGTGTGTGTGTGTGTGTGTGTGTGTGTGTGTGTGTGTGTGTGTGTGCACGCACGCGCGTAAAACCATTTCTTCCCCAAGTCTTGTTCATATCAATTAATTATATCATCAATTGTCTAATTGCTCAAACAGTAATAGAGTGTTCATTTGTTTTAGAGTGTTCATTCTTGATTTCTCTCTTCCCATCTGTTATTCATCTACTGACATACAGTAAATCACCAACTTCAGTTAGCAGAAATTCTATATATCTCAGTTCTGTTCTCCTATCTATCTGCACGACCACCTCCTCCCAATCCAAACTATCACTGTTCCTCATGTGGACTAGTGAAATACTTCCTTTCTTCCAATCTTGCCTGTGCTTTCCTTCTAAATTGAATCTTCTAATACTGACCAGTATCCTATTAAAAATATAAATTGATTAAATTACCACCTTGACTAAATACATTATAGAGTCCTCACTAAACTGAATAAAATACTCATTCTTTCAATGACCTATAGGGATTATCTATAGGTTCCAGACCATTGCTACTGTCCACACTCAAGCTTCACAGCTTCTGATCATTTCTAGAATACATCACATTTTCCCAGCTTTAGAAGTATATATTTTAAAAAATGGGCCCTTGATCCAAATGTGTCCTGTTCAGATAAGCAAAACCCAAAACAAAACCTATATCTCATAGTACACATAACATCCTTTAACTCAACGATATTTCCTACATGATAAAATTCAGCAATCGTTCACAGTAAAACATGTTTTATTTTACCTTCCAAGTCATTTTCTAAGGTGTATTATTAAAGAAGTTTTTCAAGGAAGTTTAAAGAGGTAAAATCTTGGGAAAAACATAATTTATTTTATACTATCAGCCACTCAATGATACTTTAGTCTGTCAATGAAATAAAATTGTCTCATTTATTCTGGTATAAATTTCAGATCTGAGTGTGAACAAAAATAACAATTTTCAATGTCAGACAGAGTCCATGGAAAACAGAATAAATTACCTTTCCTTATCATTATTCTTATCATATATTTTCTGAAATGATTTTAAGTTTTCTGGAGATATTGTAAGCAGTAATGAATAAACTTCTGGGTGTGGTTTAAATGTAACAAAATATGCTTAAAAGTATTTTTTTAAATACTCATGAATTATATGTTTTTCTTTAAGAAAAAAGTACACTTATCTAAATAATAGTACTAACAAACATTGCCCATATGCAGTAAATTATTGCATTTACATGCTTTCTCAACTGCCTAATCTCCACATAAATAATATACATATTGAATGATTATCTAAAACTTAGTCCTGCATAGGATTCACTATGGATGCTAAAATATTTTAATTATTATTTGGTAATAGTTGGTTATTTTTAGCTGTTTATACAGCAGTTGAACATAATTAAACTTGTTTTTATTACATAGGTTAGATCTATGAAAACATAATGAGGCTTAGAACCATAGCATAATTTTTACAGAGTTAAACTGAGAAGTCATGTTTTTAAAGTTAATGTAGTTAATATAAACAATAACACAGGGTGGGGAGACAGAAGACACAACTAGGTAAGTCTATTTAGGCATAAAAAATAAAGGGATTAAAAAAAGTTTTGATCCTTATTTGCTGTATGATCTTAGGAAAAATATTTATCATCTTTAAGCTTTGGTTTGGACATCAGAAAAATGGGAAAAAATCTATCTCACTGGATGCTTTTAGATATTAATGAAGTAAATGTATGTAAAATGATTCATATATTAGTGAAATATGTACTGAACTGTCAATAAATGGTAGATATGGCATTGCTGTGAATAAATTCATATCATCATTTATTCTGGTGAATCTCCTAAGGTAGATATGATATTTTGCTCTACAGAGCAAAGATTGGTCCAACAGATGTGGTTTGGGACAATGGGACATTTTTCTAAGTCCTGAAAGGTTAAAAAACGTACTTTAAAAGACTCATTCGTTGCAATATATTCCCTTTGAAAGATTTACACATTCACACGTTAATCAGAATAACAAATAACATAAAAACATAGCCCCAGGTATCCGTAAGGAAATATATCACCTCTCGCTTGTACTTTCCTGGCCACTATGAATATCCAATCTAGGGAAAATCCCAGGCCTAGCACAGCTATGAAGAAAGCAATATGCTGACAGCAAAGAAGAATGGAAGAACAATGTGAAGATTTAGGATAAGAGATCAAAGCAACAAGAAAACAAGTTTAATTGTGTGAAACTAATAAACTGCAAAATGTGAAGATAAATTTTATTGCTATTTATCAGAAAATATTATTTACTGGATCAAAATACAGTGGGGTTTTTTGGCAGTGTTTGATAGCTATGGAAGCCTTAAAGGATTTCACATGAGTGTAGGGAAATGTCATCACCTATATAGACTAAATGAATAATGGCTTAGAATAATGTAATAAACTGATCCCATGAGTATTTAGAGTCTGAAGGTGTAATTACAAGAAAATTAAATCATAAAATATTTGTTAAAATGTTAACCACAAAAGAACAAAATTCAAAATTCATGTAAAATTGTTGTGTTGTACTGATTTTTGAATCTATGTGAAAGTAAGGTTAATAGAGGTTTTTTTTTTCTTTTTAAAATTGTCTTTATTATTTCCATTAGTAAATATAAATTAATACAATTCAGGATGAAGAAAAAGAGAAACAAGCTTGTATAAAATATCAAACTCTATATATTTCTTCTCTAACTTTCAGGAAATATTTTCACTATTTATTTAAAATAGAACAACCAACATAATAAAGAATGAGTTTACCAAACACTATAATACTCTGTTCTCTCTACTATGAAAGAGACTTTGCCCTTGAATAGTTCTGAACCTTATAAATACACAGAGGATATAATATAATGATAAACATGTGGCTTATGGATCTAGACTTCCTATATTTAAATCCTGGCTGCCACTTACTGTGTGATCTTAGGCAAGTTGATTAACACATATATAAAGTGAGTCTGTTAATAGAACCTACCTCATAGGCTTGGCCAGAAAGTAAATGAGTTAATGTGTATAAATCATTTAGTATCTTGAACATAAAAGTGCAAGAGGTATTGGCCATTATTTTAAGTGTTTTTATTATGTCAGTGATATAATATTAAAAAGGGCTTTAGACACATTTCAGCAGAAATATGGATTTCTAAGGGAGTATTAATATGAAAATAGAGATATAATGAATCTAAGTGAATGCATTTAGAGACAACAGCATTCATACTCACAGAGACTCAGTGTTTTTGTTTTTCTAGTTAAAGACCTTAAGTTGAGATGTGATTTAAAATTGATTTTTGTTTGGAAGGACGGCCCAATCTCCATATGCATATAGATAATTATCCCATTGGACTAAAAGAACATATTTGGCTCAAGAGCTTTTGAATTGAGTTACTTTCCTATGCCTACTAAACATCTCATTAAAGCTTAATGGACCAACACATCTGCCAGAAACCTCTGAAATTGCAGTGCCTTCAAAAACTATTAGATTGCTTAAATGTTGCTATTTTCATTCTTATAACAGTTGTGGAATACGAAGGTGACAATGTTCCTAATCACCATGATCAGTTCCAGGTCATCTTACATTATAAATGGATTATTCTACCTAGGGTAAAAAATATTTACCTAGAGAAATGTACTGCATTGGACATTGAGTGAAATACTTCCGGCACTTTTCAAGAATATTTGAATTCTCAGTATAATAAATATTGCCAATAGGTTTTGACATTTATGATGTAAAAGATATAAATCCTACTTTCTATGAGTGTGCTCTATAAAATATTTTTGAAAGTCGAAACTCTCTAATTCTTATAACAATTATTCTTTAGGATGTGCCACTCTTATCAAAGAAGTTTCAAAAAAGAGTAAACTTTTTTTTTTTTTTTTTTTACCAAGATGACCTTAACATTCCCTTCAGCTTGATTAAATTTTAGACAGATTCCTTCCTGACTGTAGGCTCCTGCCTCCTATTTTATTTTTTAGAGTATTTGCTTTACAAAAAGCTCAACTGTAAATTCTTTATCTTTCCCTTTGAGACAAAAGTCTCCTCTTAGCAACCCAGGAAAGTCTTCCTAAGGACCTGGGAGCCATCTCTTTGAAATGTAAACATCAAGAAAGATGGTGGGGTCCCATCTCCTAGTCTCTGTTGGAGGCTAGATTAAAGTCTAACTTCCATAAGCAACCATTAACAAACACAGATAGTCCTACTATATTGACCATCCTCCTCCCTAATGTCTTCCAATAATTTTCCACCAGGTCCTTCCAGCATACCAGCATATAAAGACCCACCAGCCTTTTACTTCAATAGAGTGGGGTTCAATCTTTCTTCCTTATTGCCTCTCTAACTTGTCTCATACAATTTTTGATAGTTTGTTTGTTTATTTGGATATTTATTTTAAGTAACAGTCACTGTTAAAGTAACCTTTGCCTCTCTAACTTGTCTCATACAATTTTTGATAGTTTGTTTGTTTATTTGGATATTTATTTTAAGTAACAGTCACTGATATCAAAGGTAATCAAATCTCAATATTGAACTAAAAGGATGTAACTTCACTATATTTCACTGAATTTTATGATGCAATTCTTATTTTTATAAGTTTATGAAACTTATGAAAGATGTCACCCAGGTCAAATTTTTTAAAGGGACACAGCTTATGACATTCTCCTTGCACAAAATTTCTTTTATAATTCAAATGAAAAGCTGTACACTTTGTAACACAACCTCAGTTTAATACAGAATAACTTAATGCTTATTTGGAAAGTAGCCCCAGTAGGAAAAACTGTAATATTTGAAGACTACATATCTAACACTAGTTAAACTTCTACCAACTTTCTGTTGTTTTCAAGTAAGGATACTTGGTTTAGAGAACAGAGAAGAAAATGTATTATTAGAGCAAAGATCACATGCACACATACAAAAAAAGTAGAATCTCACGCTCTGCTGTAAATTGATTTCTTATGTGTTACCTTTCATTACAAAGGGGGAAAATATGAACACCATTTTATTTTAGTCAGAGTCCATTCAGAAATACTGTCTGTTGGGGCGCCTGGGTGGCGCAGTCAGTTAAGCGTCCGACTTCAGCCAGGTCACGATCTCGCGGTCCATGAGTTCGAGCCCCGCGTCAGGCTCTGGGCTGATGGCTCAGAGCCTGGAGCCTGTTTCCGATTCTGTGTCTCCCTCTCTCTCTGCCCCTCCCCCGTTCATGCTCTGTCTCTCTCTGTCGCAAAAATAAATAAACATTGAAAAAAAAATTAAAAAAAAAAAAGAAATACTGTCTGTCAAAAATGATAGATGCTTAAGAGAAATAGAAAACTAAAGAGCAATTAAGGATAAATGACACCTCATTGTCTTTGAAAGACATCTTTTCTGAAGAGTTAAGGAGCACAATACCTTGAAATTTTTATGTGGAGTAAAGCCAAGACTTACATATGAAATGTGCAACACTTGGCTAACCTTCTAAATATTGCTAATTATGTTGAATAATTGCAAGACGAAAGGAACAGTTGGATTCGCATGAATAGAGCTTGGAGTAGAGAGCAGCCCATTTAGAGAACAGCATAAGGAAGTTCCACATAGCAATTTGAGGCAGGGAAGACAAAATATTCATTCTTATGTCTCTTATATTGACTTGTTTCACTCTAGATTTATGCCATATTTAGCATAATTGCCCATATATGTTTCATAGATGCTATTGCCTGTATATAAAGAAACAATTCTCTTTCACATTAGTCCCCTAGATAGGCATTTAAAAAATTAATGGGAAGTCATGCTTTGATAAGCATTAGTGAGATAAAATAGTATCAATTAGTCTCAACAGTGGAGTAAAGCAGGCACTCCTTGGCATGATTTATAGGTTTCACAAACCCTCAGTGACCAGACACAGCTTTCTCTACAGAACCGCCATCTTGAAGTTGTTGCCCATTTCTGACTATTATACTCATCACCAGAACAAATATCCAAGTTAGGGAACAAATGAAAGTCTTAACTAATAAACACTAGTTTCAAAATCACATTTGTTGCTTGATTAAAATTCAAATAGCCTTTTCTAAGAGCACTGATTAATTAATCAAATAAAATTGTCATTATATTGGAAGACATAGAAGCTATGTTTGGGTACTTATGTTAATATGTCATAATGGGGAATGGGCAATAATACTCTCAGAGAATGGTTATAGCAGTCCTTAGCAGTGATACAACTGTGGGAATGTCAGCCAGATTAAGAAAGTTGAGGGGTAATCTTTGAACAGATTGAGAAAGAAGAGAGTTTGGGATTAGGATGAATTGGCTAACAAAGCTAGTCCAGATTCAAAGTAAGAAAAATATCCTTGCTCATTCCATATTTTTTATTTGTATTTTTTTACATTTATTTCTTTTTGAGAGACAGAGACAGAGCACAAGTGGGGGAGGGGCAGAGAGAGAAAGAGACAGAGAATCCCAAGCAGGCTCCAGGCTCCGAGCTGTCAGCACAGAGCCCTACGCAGGGCTTGAACTCACAAACCGCGATATCACGACCTGAGCGGAAGACGCCCAACCGACTGAGCCACCCAGGAGCCCCACATTCCAATTTTAATCCAGGTATTTATTTTCCTTCGATGTTTCTTTATAGCTAACTTTTCATTCATTCTCTTTGGTTGTCCCTCTTTTTCTGACTTACAAAAGAGCTTGAGGGAAATAGAACTTGTGCAGGAGGATTTCTTGTTACGAAGAATTAAAAGCACTTAAGATCATCAGAAACTTCTTAGAACTAAATGCTGTTAAGATATTGAGCCAGTAACAGTTGCTTCAACAAATGTGCATAAAATTTAATTTTAAAATTCATATCAACTCTCCCGGGTCTGAAAGATGGCACAGTAGGAGGACCCTAAGCTCTGCCCCTCCCGTGGATACAACTAGGTAACACTCACATTAGTGTAAATACCCCAGAAAACATCCTGAAGACTGGCAGAACAAACTCTACAACTAAAGGTAGAGAAGAGGTCATATCTAAGATGGCAGAAAGGATGGACATGCAATGGGGAGCTAAAAGACCCAGGAGCTATCTGCAGGAGGGAGGGAGCCATGGGCACAGAGAGGGGAAAGAAGTATACTCTAACATCAGGGAATCTGAACAGGGAAATGAATCCCCTAACACTTGGCTTTGAAAACTAGAAAGGTCAAAAATTAGAGGGTCATAAATTCTTACAGAGGAACTTACAATTCTTACAAGTGGAACTTAAAGCCTGCAATTTTAAAAACTCAGCAGGCTTGGTTCTGGGAGAGCCTAGAGGGTGATAGGAAGCTGAGTCTCCACCCTTAAAGAGACAACACAACAAACAATCCAGGGAGATACAGCATAAAAACAGCAGTTTGAAAAACATGTGGGGCATATAGGAGGGAGAATTATTTGTGAATCTCAGAGCATATCCCAGAGGGGCAGGTTTCCCTGAGGGACTTCTCCAGAAACAAAGGAGCTTAAAGATGCCATTTCCCTCCACTGCCACTCAGCATAAACACACTGCCACTTTCAGGAACAGCAGAGTGCCAACACTCACTATCTAACTAGCTTATACCTGCCCCATGCCTCCATACTTTGGTAGATGATTCTTTCCAGTTATACTTGTTTCATATACTTGTTTCATTTCTGGTGTTGCAGGCCCCTACCCCAAACCTTCCAACACTGAGTCTCCTGACCTGCCTTAATTGTAAGGCCTCAATCCTGGAGATGGCAGTGGTGGTGGCGGGTCCCACAAAAGACTTATGAGGACCTTGCTAAAACTGCACGCCCTGCTCTGGCCAGCCCAGTGGCAGCAGCAGCAGCATGTCCCCTCCAATATGCTTTTGGCTAGAGCCCATTCAAACCAGGGCCACAAGCCTGGAAGTGTGCAAGCAGCCCCAACAGGGCCAGCCCACTCCTGCCCATGGGATAAGGGATAATTACCACACACACCCATAAGGGATAACACAGGGAAGGCACCCAGAAGTTTGGTGCTATTGCATCTCTGAAAAATGCTTGTTCTGACTCAACTCAAGCCTAAGGTAGCCCAAGATGGGTCCACTAATACTCCAGGGACCAAACACTGCCCACAGAAGGCAAAGAGAGCTACTGCAGACAACTGGACCAGAGGAAAAAGTGGCCAGGACACAATAGCAGAGTGCATGCAACACATATAGTAGACATCCTTGAAGAGCCAGGTTCTGGTAAACAATGGACACTGCACTGCAGGGCACTACAGGACTTCTTCTTTGATAAGGTCACTATTTTCAAGAACAGGACATATAGCTGACATTCCTAACACAGAGAAGCAAATGCAGGGGGGTAGACAAATGAGGAGAGAGAGAAATAAGTCCCAAATGAAAGAACAGGACTAAACCACAACAAGAGACCTAAGTGAAATGGATATAAGTAATATGCCTATTAGAAAATTTAAAATGATGATCATAAAGATATTCACTGGACTTGAGAAAAGAGTGAAGGACATCAATGGGACCCTTAATAAAAAATGATAAGAAATGAGGAACACAATTAATGAAATAAAAGATACACTAGATAGAATAATAGCAAGCTACAGGAAGCAGAAGAATGAAATAGCAACCTGGAGGGTAGAGGAATGGAAAGTAATCATGATGATCAGGTAAAAGAAAAAAATCTGCAAAATGAGAATACACTCAGGGAACTCAGCAACTCCATCAAGAGTAACATTTGTATCCTAGAAGAATTCCTAGAAAGAGAAAAGAGAGAAAAATGGATCAAAAAATTGATTTGAAGAAATAATAGCTGCAAACTTCCCTAATCTGGGGAAGAAAACAAGCATCCAGTTCCAGGAGGCACAGAGATCCCCCAACAAAACGAACCCAGGATGTGTGCATCAAGACATATAACAATTAAAATGACAAAAAGTAGGGATAAAGAGAAAGTTTTAAAACAGCAAGAGAAAAGAACAGAGTTATACACAACGGAAACCCCATTAGGTTATCAACTGATTTTTCAGCAAAATCTTTGCAGCTCAAAGGGAGTGGCATGATATATTCAAAGTGCTAAAAGAAAAAAAAAATCTGCAGCCAAAAATACTGTATCCAGCAGGGCTATCATGCAGAATAGAAGGAGATATAAAGAGTTGCCCAGACAAACGAAAGGTACAGGAGTTCATAACCACTAAACCAGCCCTACAAGAAATGTTAAAGGGGATTCTTTGAATAGAAAGGAAAGAACATAAGTGAAACTAAGATGAGTAGGAAGCATATAAAGCAGTGGAAATAAATATATATGTAAAAATCAGTCAAGTGATTCACAAAATAAAATGATATAAAGTATAATACCATATACCTAAAATGTGGGAAGGACAGGAGTAAAGAATGGGTTCAAACTTAAGTGACCATCAACACTAATATAGACTGCTTCATGCAGAAAATGTTATATGCAATCCTAATAGTAACCACAAATCAAAAACCAGTAATAGATATGCAAATGATGGAGAAAGGAATCCCAGTATAGCACTAAAGAAAGCCAGCAAACCATGAGAGAAGAGAGAAGAAAAGATCAGAGAAGAACTACAAAAACAACCAGAAAACAAATGAATGGCAATAAATACATACTTATCAATAATTACTTTGAATGTAAATGGACTAAGTGCTGCAATCAAAACACTAGGGTGAAGGAATGGATAGAAAAACAAGACAAAGGGGTGCCTGGGAGGCCAGATGGTTAAGTATCCAACTAGTGATTTTGGCTCAGGTCGAGATCTCAGGGTCATAGGATTGAGCCCCACCTCAGGCTCTGTGCTGACAACGCATAGCCTGCTTGGAATTCTCTTTCTCCCTCTCTCTCTCTGCCCCTCCCCCAGCTCATGCACTCTCTCTCAAAATAAATAAACATAAAAAAAAAATTAAAGAAAGAAAAACAAGACCCACCTATATGCTGCTTATAAAAGACTCTTTTCAAACCTAAAATACAGATTGAAAGTTAAAGGATAGAGAAATATTTATCATGCAAATATATGTCCAAAGAAAGCCAGGGAAGCAATACTTCTATCAGACAAAATAGACTTTTAAACAAAGACTTTAACAAGAGACAAAGAAGGATACAATATACTCATAAAGAGGGGTATCCAACAAAAAGATATTACAATTTTAAATATTTATTAACCCAACATGAGAGCTCCTAAATACATAAAACAGTTAATAACAAACATTTAAAGAAACTAATTGTTAACGGTACAATAATACCAGGGAATTTTATACCCCACTTTCATCAATAGAAAGATCATCTTAACGGAAAATCAACAAGAAAACTGGCTTTGAATGACACATTGGACCAACCTTAAACAGCAGAATACACATTCTTTTCAAGTGCACATGGAATATACTTTGGAAGAGATCACATGTTAGGTCACCAAACAAGTCTCAACAGATTCAAAAAGACTGAAGTCTTTTCTGAGCACAACACTATGAAAATCAACTACAACAAAAATCTGTAATACATTGAAGTTAAATAACATACTACTAAGCAATGAATGGGTCAATCAAGAAATCAAAGAAGAAATCCAAAATTGCATGGAAAGAAATGAAAATGAAAACACAATGGCCCCAAATCTATTAGATACAGCAAAAGCAGTTCTAAGAGGGGATTTATAGCAATAGACGCCTACCTCAAGAAGCAAGAAAAATCTCAAATAAACAACCTAACCTTATACTTAAAGGAGCTAGAAAAAGAAGAACAAACAAGATCCAAAACTAGAAGAAGTAAGGAAATATTGGAGCAGAAATAAATAATACAGAAACTAAAAAACAAACAAAAAAACAACAAACAATAGAACAGATCAAGGAAAACCAGGAGCTGGTTCTTTAGAAAGATCAACAAAAAGGGATGCCTGAGTGTCTCAGTTAAGCGTCCGACTTCGGTTCATGTCGCAGTCTGTGTGAGTTTGAGCCTTGTGTCAGGCTCTGTGCTGACAGTTCAGGGCCTGAAGCCTGCTTCACATTCCCCATCTGCTTCTCTCTCTGCCCCTCCCCTGCTCACGCTCTCTGTAACTCTCACAGTACACATAAAAAAAGATCAACAAAAGTGATAAACCATTAGCAAGATTTATTGAGAGAGAAAGATTTTGAGGAAAGATAAGATGCAGATAAATAAAATCAGAAAAGAAAGAGAAGCAACCATCTCCACATAAATACAAAGGATTGAAGAGAATATTATGAAAAACTAATGCCAACAAATTGGACAACCTAGAAGAAATGAATAAATTACTAAAAATGTATAACCTACCCAAAATGAAGCAGGGAGAGATTGAAAATTTGAATAGACTGATTACCAGCAATGAAATTGAATTAGTAATCAAAAAATTCCCATCAAGGGCTGCCTGGTTGGCTTAGATGGTAAAGCATCTGACTCTTGATTTTGGTTCAGGTCATGATCTCACAGTTTGTGGGAATGAACCACGCATCAGGCTCTGTGCTGATAGCATGGAGCCTCCTTGGGATTCTCTCTCTCCTTTTTCTCTGTCCTTCCCCTTCTCATAAGTGTCTCCCCCTCTCTCTTTCTCTTTTGCTCTCAAAATAAATAAACTCAAAAAAAAAAAAAAACCCACAGAAAACAAAAGTCCAAGGCCAGATGGTGTCACAGGTGAATTTTACAAAACATTTAAGGACTTAATACCTATTCTTCTCAAACTATTCCAAAAAATAGAAGAGGAATAAAAACTTCCAAATTCATTCTATGAATCTGGCATTAACTTGAGACTAAAATACAAAGATACCACTAAAAAAGAGAATTACATGCCGATATCTCTGATAAACATACATGTAAACATTCTCAACAAAATATTAGCAAACTGAATCTAACAACACACTAAAATATCATTCACTGTGACCAATTGGGATTTGTTCCCAGGATACAAGTGTGGTTCAATATTTTCAAATCAAACAACATGATAAATCACATCAATAAGAGAAAGGATAAAATCATAGAATCATTTCAATAGATGCATAAAAAAAGCATTTGGCAAAGCACAACATCCATTCAGGCAAATAAGCCTCAAAAAGTAGGTTTAGAGAGGAAGTACCCTTATATGAAAAACCCATAGCTAACAACATACCAATGGGGAAAAACTGACAGATTTTCCCCTAAGGTCAGGAGTAAGACAAGGATGTTCACTCTCACCACTTTTATTCCACAAAGTACTGGAAGTCCTAGTCACAGCAATCAGACAAGAAAAAGAATTACAACGCATCCAAATTAGTAAAGGCGGATGTAAAACATTCACTATTTGCAGATGACATTACAGTATATGTAGAAAACCTAAAAACTCTATAAAAAACTACTAGTACTGATAGATGAACTCAGTTAATTTGCAGGATACAAAATCAATATACCGCTATCCATTGCATTTCTACATGTTAATAATGAAGCATCAGAAAAGGAAATTAATTCCATTTACAACTGTACCCAAAATAATAAGATACCTAGGCATAAGCTTAACTAAGAAGTGAAACAACTGCACTGTTAAAACTATAAAGCACTGATGAAAAAAATTGAAAATGACAAAAACAAATGGAAAGACATTCCATCCTCATGGATTGGAAGAACAAATTTTGTTAAAATGTCTATACTACCCAATGCAATCTACTCATTTAATGCAATCTCAATCAAAATACCGATAGCATTTTTCACAGAACTAGAACAAACAATCCAAAAATGTTTATGAATCTGCAAAAGACCCTGAATAACCAAAGCAATCTTGAAAAAAAAAAAAAAAACTGGAGGTATGATAGTTCTAGACCTCAAGTTACATTATAAAGCTCTAGCAAATAAAACAGTATGGTACTGGCACAACTATAGACACATAGATCAATGGAATAGAATAGAGAACGCAGAAATAAATCTATAATTTATGGTCAACTAATCTTTGACAGAGTAGGCAAGAATATGCAATGGCAAAAAGACAGTCTTTTCAACAAATGGTGCTGGGAAAACTGGACAGCTACATGCAAAAAAAATGAAACTGGGCCAATTTCTTATACCACACACATAAATAAACTCAAAATTATTAAGAACTTAACTATGAGGTTTGAACCCATAAAAATCTTAGAAGAGAGCATAGGCAGTAATATCTCTGACATTGGCAGTAACAACATCTTTCTATATTATGTCTCTGATGCAAGGGAAATGAAAGCAAAAGTAAACTATTGGGACTACATCAAAATAAAAAGTTTCTGCTTTTTAAAAGACAACCTACAGAATGGGAGATGATATTTGTAAATGACATATCTGATAAAGAGTTGGTTTCCAACATATATAAAGAACTTAAACAACTCAATACCAAAAAAAAAAAAAAAAAGACTACACACACATAAAACAAATAATCTAATTATAAATGGGCAGAAGGCACAAACAGCCATTTCTCTAAAGAAGACACCAGATGGCCAAGAGAAACATGAAAAGATGCTCAATATAACTCATCATCAGGGAAATACAAATCAAAACCACAATGAAATACCACCTTATACCTGTCAGAATGCTAAAAACTAAAAACACAAGAAACAACAGATATTGTTGTGGAGGAGGTGGAGAAAAGGGAACCCTAGTGCATTCTTGGTGGAAATGCAAACTGTTGCAGCTGCTTGGGAAGACTCTATGAAGATTCCTCAAGAAACTTAAGATAATAGAACTGCCCTTTGATCCAGTAATTGCATTAGTGAGTATTTACTCAAAGAATACAAAAATGTAAATTCAAAGGGATATGTGCACCCCTATGTTTATTGCAGCATTATTTACAATAGCCAAGATATGGACACAAGTGTCCTTTGATACACGAATGGATAAAGATGATATGGAATCTACATACAATGGAATGTTATGCAGCCATAAAACGAGTGAAATCTTGCCATTTGTGACAACGTGGGCGGATCTAGAGTATAAAGCTAAGTTAAATGAGCCAGTCAGAGAAAAACAAATACCATATGATTTCATTCATACATGGAGTTTAAGAAACAAAAGAAATGTTAAAAGGAAAAAAAAAAAAAGGTAGACAAACCAAAAGAATAGACTCTTAAATATGCAGAACAAATTGTTACCAGAGGGGAGGTCAGTGGGGGGGATGGGTTAAATAGGTGAAGAGGATTGGAGTACTCTTATCTTGATGAGCACTGAGTAATGAATAGAATTACTGAATCACTATTTTGTACACCTGAAACTAAGGTAACACTGTATGTTAACTACACTGGAATAAAAATTAAAAAAAAATTCTATCAACTCATCACAATAAATACAGATAATATCATACTGGCAGGATGGGTCAGATACATTCACTAATTTACAAATCTCTATTCTTGTTTTTCATATATTTTTCTCTTCTCTTTACACATTCTCTTTTTCTCAACTTACATTTTAGGGTTATAAAAATGTAAAGATAAAACAATATCATCTATCATAACAGATGTCTGAAACTAGAACTCTGGACCAATTGGTGAGGGACAGCCAGTTGTAAATTGGCAAACCTTCAGGAAAAGCATAGAAATAAAAAGCTTTAGTAGGAAATTCAAAAACACTCTTCTATAATGCCCATCATCACATTTTCCTCCAGTCTTGTTCAGTAATACTGACAGTGTGACTAGTTTTGAAGAAATTGTAAGAGGAAACTTAGCATAACTTTGAGCAGAGAGCCAACTAAACCAATCTGTCCTTGTTGAAAATCTTCAGTAGCTACTTTATTCAGTTACTAAACTGACAGTATCTCTGAGGTTACGACTGGCTGTCTTCAAGGGGAGATTTGAAAGATAGTAAAGGAAATCAAGTGAATTTAATATTAAAACTATTTAATGTGTATAACTGAATATGAAAAAATTGCCTGAATTCATAGATTGAAGGAACAACTGAAGGAAATGGTTAGGTCTAGACATAGAGATCTATTGATCTACATGTAAATGCACATATCAAGGGGGGATTTCTTAATAATTTCTATATATAAAGAGATATGTTAGCACAATATGCCATGGGGAATGAAGAGAGTGTCTAATATTGGTAATACATCTAGAGCATGGCAGTTTTTCCTCAAAGTCTTTTTCAAGGTTTTATAGAAAACATTTTATTATTAAAGTGACAAAAGACTGAATAAAAGACCTTTATAATATCCAAGTCAACATTTCATAATATTTCAAAGAGAAAGGTTTTTGACATTGCTCACGGAGATGGACACTCTATCCATGGGATGGCTAGATCTATTGCCATGCCCCCTCCACTGGTTAGTCCACAGCCCCTACCTGAGAAAGTATCTCAAAGAAATATGTCCTTGCCCTTTGCCACAAATGATTGAATCAAGGCTCCATTATCTTATTCTTGTGTACCAAGCCATAGTCTGTGTAGTGGTTAATGGTGTAGAAATTTTCAATTAGTGGTTTAGAGTCTTTCCATCAATCATAAACTTTCAGGACTTAGAAGACATTTGCAGAGAATCATGTCACTTTGTTAACAGCAAGTAAATAGTACTGAATTAATTTATAGAAATTGGCCATCTGCCACCATACTTAGTGAGACACCTACATATACGAATAACCAAAAATGATGAATCACCAGAAACTTTGGGACAGAAACGTACCTACCTAAGAGGATGGTTGTTTATATTGTAATCACTTATAAATTAAAAATATATATATATGATGCTAATTCCCACCATCAGAGATAATAGGATTATTGACTTGGCCATTAAGCTTTTTATAATCTCCTTAATTTATTCTTATGTGGAAGGCTTATTACTATCTAGAAAAATTTAGATCATACTCACATAGAATAAAGTAAATGGATAAAAATGCCTCTATGATATTATTTTTGAAAGATGTTGTCCTTTTAGGGACTTAATAAGAGTGTAATATATAACTTGACATCTTACTGGATGTATTCATTAGCCATAGACCAAATTTGTAATTGGTTTCATTGTGAATATTGTACAATGTCTCAGTTACCCTGCTTTTAAAAGCATGTAATGTTTATTTATTTTTGAGAGAGACAGAGACAGAGCTTGAGCTAAGGAGGGGCAGAGAGAGAGAGGGATACAGAATCTGAAGCAGGCTCCAGTCCCTGAGCTGTCAGCACAGAGTCCAACGTGGGGCTTGAACTCATAATACATGAGATCATGACCTGAGCTGAAGCTGGATACTTAACCGACTGAGCCACCCAGGCACCCCTCAATTACCCCACTTTTTAAAAAACCATTCATTACGCTTCTCGAACTTAAAAAAATTTACTAAGCAGTTTAGATTAATTTCTAAAACATTTTTTTAAACGTTTATTTATTTTTGAGACAGAGAGAGACAGAGCATGAACGGGGGAGGGGCAGAGAGAGAGGGAGACACAGAACCAGAAGCAGGCTCCAGGCTCTGAGCCATCAGCCCAGAGCCCGACGCGGGGCTCGAACTCACGGACCGCGAGATCGTGTCCTGAGCTGAAGTTGGACGCTTAACGACTGAGCAACCCAGGCGCCCCTAAATCATTTTTGATAGAAGTTACATTTTCATCAGTTTCTGACAACATAATTTTTAGGAGACAATTGAAAAAGAATAAATTATGTTGTATTTATTTTCTCATAGTAGGCACAAAGAGATGTTTACTAAACTACAGATAGAAAAAAAACATACTTTACTATTTTCAGTTATTATTGTATGATGATATTATTAAATAATGTAATATTATCAATATTAATTTTCACTGAAAAGAAATAACATGTATTTGAAGCTACTTTTATGATTAACAAATATTGTTGAACTCCGTCAATACTAAGCCAAATGTTTAAACCTTCTTTATGATATGACATCTTTTTCCATCTTATTTTTTCAACCGGTTGTTTTAAAGTTTATAAATACCAGTTACTTTACATACAGTGCAATATTAGTTTCAGGTGTACAATATAGTGATTCAACAGTTCAATACAACATCCCGTACTCAACACAACAAGTTTACTTCTTACATTTTACCACCTACTTAGCCCATCCCCCCACTCGCCTCCCCTCTGGTAACCATCGGTTTATTCTCTATAGTTAAGAGTCTATTGCTTGGTTTGCCTATCTCTCTCTCTCCTCTCCCCCCTCTACGCCTTTACTCATTTGGTTTCTTAAATTCTACATATGAGTGAAATCAGATGATATTTGTCTTTCTCTGACTTACTTTGCCTAGCATAATACTCTCCAGCTCCATCCATGTCATGAATGAAGGTCCTAATGGGAAGCAAAGTCATTCCTCCATGTTACAGATCAATCCAATTAACCCAAAGCATTTGTAAGTCTAGATAATTTTAAATAGAAATATTAGTAAGCGCTCTGGACACAACTAGATGAGCACCAAATATCTTGATCATTAATATCAAGAACAATAATATGGTAAGAAAAAAAAATAGTATTTAACATTAACTTTGTGCACCCATGCAAAAAGTGATGTGCATTCCTGAGAAATAATGAGGTGAAACAGTAGGAATTTTACAATACCTATTACAATAGATTGTCCAAAGTATGAACTCAATAAGTATTTATTAACTGGTTCAATAAATTAATAAAATATAGAAGAATATTAAATGATGTAAGGAAAATACGTGGCTTTAAAACACTTCTCTCAGGGAGCCTGGGTGGCTCATTCAGTTAAGCATCTGACTCTTGATATCAGCTCAGGTCATGATCTCACGGTTCTTGAGATGGAGCTCTGTATCAGGCTCTGTGCTGACAGTGTGGGGCCTGCTTGGGATTCTCTCTCTCCCTCTCTCTCTATCCCTTCCCCTCTTGTGATCTCTCTCTCTCTCTTACTCTTTCAAAATAAATAAACTTAAAGCCCCCAAAGCAAAACTACAAAAACAAAAGAAAACCACTTATCTGGAATATTATGTAAGTATCCATTCAATCTTTACTCAAAGCATCCAATATATTTTCTGAAATGATCATTCTCCTATACTTTAAAAAAAAATCTAGATTGAAAACACATTTTCAGAAATATAATTTTCTATATGTCTTAGGTCGGGCTGCTATAACAAAGTAACACAGTCTTGGGGGTTGGAAACAACAGAAATATATTCCTCACATTTCTGGAGGCTGGTCCTGGAGTAGGGTGCCAGCATGGCCAAGTTCTGGTGAGGGTGTTCCTCTGGGGCACAGATTGCATTCTCCTGGTTAAATCCTCAGGTGGCAGAAAGAGGGTGAAAAAGTTCTCTGGGGCTCCTTTTTAAAGGGCACTAATCCTATTTATAATTTTTACTACCATTATTTCAAAGTTGTCATATATGCTAGAAAGAAAATAATTACTGTCTCACTTATAATTCTCACATTTATTTTGACAAAAGAAAAGTTGAAAGATACCCTATAGGACTAAATGAACAAGGAGAAATTTTGTTACATATGATAAATAATGTTTCCAACTTTTTGATAAATCAGAAAGTGTAATACAGCTTTTATTAGTTCCAAATAGGCATATTTAATAAATATTAAATTTTATTATTCTCTCATAAAAATAGTGTTACTCCTACAAAATTTAGAGGGGAATATTCTAGATAGAGAATAATTCCGGCTTTAACTTCTCACCAGGGGCGGCACCTGAGATAAAAGATTCCAGGCAGCGGTTTATTTTAGGAAGTGATCCTAAGGAAGTGAAAGAGAGAGAAGCGAGAGACTTGGAAAAGTGATAAAGAGGAGGCTAAAAAGCCAGTCTAAGCTTGTACTGTTGGGCTGCTTACTTATGTGGTCCCCTGCACCTCAATTCTGTTGGCTACTGTCAGGGAGCATTGCAGAATGAATCGTGGACTTAGGTGCGTGAAACAGGGAAAGGTGACAATATACACTCAGACTCTTCATTCTCACTGATGAAGGGTGGTCTCAGGTTTTGTTAACCCCTGTTGCAGGTTGGTGCCCCAATCGAATGACTGAGCTGATTCCTAGAAGAGTCCCATTCACGGTCCCAGAGAAGCCCTGGGGCGGAAAACAAGAGATGTAGAGTTGAGACCAGGTGAAATGCACACAGATTACATCCAAGGCAGATGATTGCTACGCAGTGAGGAAGAAGTAGGGTTAATTGAAGGCAAAGAGGATGTGTGACAGAGAGTAGATATATCTGCTACCGAATGTAAATATTTTTTTAGGCTATCGTAATCTTTTTTTTTTTTTTTTGTCTCTCCCACAGTTAAAAAAAATAACCAAAGTTTATGTATAATGTTATGTCTGATCAATTCTTTTGAAAATTTTGATTATTTTCACACGATTTTATGCACAAATGTATGTGAATTAAATTTTACTCTTTCATTTGAGGTTCAAAGTTTCATGAGACATGCTCCATTTTTCTTGGTTGGTGGGTTATGTTTTTACCAGATTTATCAACCATGGAAAACCTGAGGGTTTCTTTAGATACAAGAATACAAAGATCATTCTGAATTGTGTATTTGCAATTATGAGGTTCTTTTTTCCAGCTGTCATTTATATTTCTCTCTTCATGGGTTGGATACATTTACACCTATTTGCGTTGTTCATGAAATGAGGTTCGCGAAGCTAAAATTTTGAATGGGTGGAATTATTTTGGGGTCATACCCCTCTACCTGAGACTGACAAAATGAAGGCCATCCTCCAGACTGAGGCAGTCTTCAGTTTCCCGGTTTCCAACCTGTACCATGGCTTTTGGTTACTTCCTGCTCAGTGTTTCATCATGTATCAAAGCTTAACAGAGCCAACTACTCAGCGATTTGTTCTCACCCAATGATGTATGATTCTTTGCATAAACCTTGTTAATGTTCCATGACTGAAGTAGATCATGGATACTGTTTGTAATCTGTTGTTGTGTGTTTGTTCCCTACAAGAGCCTACTGTCTGTACTCCTTTCTACTTGCTAATGGTTTTAATGTTGATAATAATATTTGGCCTATTTCTTTCCATGCAGACTAATCCTGGTTGATGTCTTTATTTTACATGTATAGCAAACACAAAAGTATGATTTAAAACTGCCCTAACTAAGAAGAGGTGTGATCATTTAAACAAAGGAACCAGCCCTTATACTATGGCTGGTACACCTGCTTGTCAGTAAAGATAAGCTCCAGCTGCAAGCTCAGCACACAATCAACATCCTCCAGGACTTTCTGTTTCTTTCTTTCTCTCTTTGTTTGTTACCACAATAGTCATCATAGAATAATAGCTTTGTGCCTCAACAATGCTGCAGAGAAACAAAATCAGAGGCTGCTCTTCTGTTCCTGTGACAGAATATGTATCAATCGTCTCGCTCACTGATGATTACAGTCAATTTTGTTTGTTTGTTTGTTTTTCTCAATTATATAGATATCACAGAGACAGAGCAATATAGTAGTTTAGATCATAGACCACTTTGGCTCAACAACACTTTCACTTTCTGGCTGTGTGACCACAGGCATGCTTTTGAAAAACTATGTTCCTTAGCTTGTCTTCTGTTAAATGTGCATAAAAGTTTTTCTTATGCATAGAATTCTGAAAAGTAAATTAATGCATGAAATATTCTTTAAAAAGTTACGCAAGTATTAAATGCAATATAAGAGTAATTATTGTTATTTGAAACTTGAAGTCTCTCTTCTAAATGTGTCCTCCTCCCAAACATGCAATTTTTCAGTGATCACTCTGAGCACAGGATGACAATCCAATCCACTTCTAAAATCTAGACAGAAAGAAGGACCAACTGTGAGTCATAGCATGGGGATAAAGAGTAAAAGTTACTGAGTATCCAAAATTAAAGGCATGGAGGAGAGGATACATCATTGCCATTTTCTTCTGAGATAACTTCCCCCAAACCTTTATGCTTTACTTAAAGTAAGTGATTATAGATGCTAATCACATCTACAAAATAACATCACAGCAGCATCTAGATTAGCGCATGACTGAAGAAGTGGGAGTACGGCCTAGCCAGGTTGACACATAACACAGACTATCACAAGTCTCTTAAGCATTATATATTTTAACAGATTTCATTTTATTGATACATATATCCTATTATTATGAAAACAATTATATATATATATGTCATATGCAAAGTCATTAGATTGAGAAAACAAGTATAGTAGTAAAGCATACAATTTAAGTAACTGATAGGCAATATCATAAAGCTCATCTAAAATTTGATTTGTATTTCTCAGTGTAAATATCTTAGAGGCCTGAAAAATTTGCAAATGATGTAATGATATTGATGGAACTGCCCAGAAGCTTACTACCAAAAATTCAACACGTATGAAAACAAAAATTTTGAAATTGCATTAAATGTAAGTAAGCCTAAATGAGAAACAAAACTGCTTTATGAAATGTTGCAGTAATATTGGAATGAACATATATATATATATATATATATATATATATATATATACACACACACATATGTACATATATATGTGTATATGTATATATGTATGTGTATATGTATATATGTACATATATGTATATATATATATAATTTTTAAATGTTTATTTTTGAGAGAGACAGACACAGAGCACAGAGAGAGAGGGAGACAGAATTCAAAGCAGGTTCCAGGCTTTGAGCTGTCAGCACAGAGCCTGACATGGGCCTCAAACTCATGAACTGTGAGATCACAACATGAGTCGAAGACGGACACTCAGCTGACTGAGCCACTTAGGTGCCCCTGAACTTAGTATAAGTTTAAAAGATTTCACAACAAATAGCCAAAGCAAAAATGCCTTACAAATTGGTAAGGCTAGGTTTAAGACCAAAAAGGTAAGGAGGTAAGGATAAGATTTTAAGCAATTGAAAGTAATTCAATTACGGATTAAAAATGATGAAGAAGATTGTTAAATAAAAAATGTTTACAACAGCTTGATAAATCTATAGATATTAGGGACTGTACTCAGTCAAGAACACAGACTAGATTCTCTGAAGTCAACTGCTTAGAAAACATTCTGTGAAGAAATGCCAAAATTGTGAGGGGAAAAAAATGGTCAAATACCTACATAAATTCTTAGAAACAAATATGGTTTTATAGCAACACTTCATAAATGTATGTAGTAGTGAGTCCTAACTCTAATCCTAACCTTTGCACTAATTATTTCTAGGATACTGTTAAGAGAGGAAATTGTAAAGGATGTGTCAAGAGTTTGCTCTAAAAATAACAACATTCAAGTTATACTTTTTTTTTTTTAATCACAGAAAGGCTCTTGTATGCAACTATTTTTCAATTGACCCAAATTCTGAGTATCAGTTTATCTGCATGGAAAATCTGTTAGCACTCTGATCTCTATAGTCCTGTTTGTTTGGGGTGTTTTAGGAGAAAATGGAGTCAGAGTGGCCCCTTAGGTCTTTTAATGACTCTATCTTTGTTGCACAAAGTTTTCTTAAATAATTATGAACTAAAATAACAAAACCAAATTTATTTTTACACCTAATCCAATAATTTATAGCAGTATTGTACAGTATTTATGAGCTCCAAGAAGCACTTTTTTATGAAATTCAGTGGGTCACATTAGTTTCATTGGGCATTCCTATATCAATGCACAAACTTAGTTCGTACCACCTGAAATTTAGTAACACTTCTTCATACTATTAGTAATCATTCTAACATTCCTTAGTGGCTTATAATACTCCTTTATTATAGGTACCATATTCTTACATATTTTAATCTACACTGGAATTTATTTGATAAATACAGTTAGTATACCCAATATCTATGGTTTCGCTTTCCACTGTTTCAGGCACTCTTGGTCAGCCATAGTCTGGAAGGACAAAATCTTCTTTCTGATGTATTGGTCAGGTCAACATTAGCCTATGGTACGTCACAATGCCTATGTCATTCACCTCACTCCATCTCACCGGGTAGGCATCTTGCCATCTGACATCATCATAAGGAGGGTGAGGACAGTACAATAAGATATTTTGAGAGAAAAAAAAGGGAGGGAAAGAGACCAAATTCACACAAATTTAAATGCAGTATATTGTTATAATTGTTCAATTTTATTATCCGTTATTGTTAATCTTGTGCCTAATTTATAAATTAAACTTTATCGAAGATATATATGTATAGGAGAAAACAGTATAGAGTTCTGTACTATCTGTGGTTTCAAGCATCCACTGGGGGTCTTAGAATATATCCCCCACAGATATGTGAGAGGTACTTACTATGTCACAAAATAAGTGATGGTAAAACTTTTCATCATATTCCATTACACTGTTTCAATATTTATAGTGACCTATATAAAGATCCCACCCAGTGACTGACCCACTGGCAATGCTCTGCTTCTCAACCTCTTTCCTTTTCATTAGTCTGGCATTATACTGATGATGAACTTGGCATCATTTAAAGTGTTTGAGCCTCAAGGCTAATATTTATCTTAAAGGCTGTCTTCTACTTAAAAGGCTTTCATCTACTTTGAAACTGTAACAGCATCTCCTTAATTTCAATATGATAGCTCATGTAACCTGTGTCTATACCTCTTGAGAAGGGCCATTTGAAATCTCTGAAGAAAACACAATGCCTAACTTTTCTACAAAACAGTGAACACGAAACCACTTAGGAACTGTAACATTCTCACTTACCATTAATGCCTACCTTTTTATTCTGAGGTTAGAAATGGTGGAAGTGTTTCCTCAAATGATGATAACTATAAATAATCTTCCGGACACAACGTGAAGATATTTAATAGCCTCTGAAGCTGTGCCAGGGTGAGTGAAAGTTATCATTACTACTCTCAACCTCTGTTTTCATGTATCTTCCCTTCCCAGGCATCCAGAACTCTCATTCATTCTTTGGAGTTCCTCTCTCAGATTAAAGGCTGATTTTTGCTTCATTAGGCTATCTCCTCCTCTAAAACATCTCCAATGCCCCTTCTCAAATCACACATGATATAGGGCTCATTCTCTTAGGATTTTCTGAAAAATTACTCCACACCAAGTAAGTGGTTGATAATGATACAACATGCTGTTCCTTGGAGGAAGCATTTACTATTTAATCAAGGACTTCTGGAATGAGCATGATGAACTCAAAGGCATAGAATGTCAAGGATAGGACTGAGGATGCTGAGGCCAGCTGGCTTATTCTGCTTCTACATGAGAACTGCACCAAATCCCTGATACCCAGGGATTGAACAATTTGAACATGAGCTATCTCATTTTGGAAAAACCAGAGAAAGGAGGAACACATTCTGAGACACCGATGGAGCACAATATTGGGATTGAAAAATGTCAGGGCATTTAGATGCAGGCACATCTCAGCCAACCAAGTAGATAGAGGTTTAATAATGGGTGAAATAAGAAGCAGAGATTGGATATAATTGGAACTTTCTTCTCATTAGTTATCCCTTACTTTCCCTCTCTCTCTAGCCCTCATACAAATGCTTCTTTGTAATCGGGGACACATATTATTAAGTTGAATGTCAGCAGAGGAAGTGTTAAGGGGTACATGTGTCAGTATGAAAATGTTAATAGCACCTCATGCCCTGGACTATTTGTGGTCTAAAGTACATGCGGTTCTATTAGAGAATAACTTGCATATGATTTGCGCTCTGAGTTCTTGTGCACAATTCAGTTCTAAACCGGGAACGGTATTTGAGGAGTCTTTTAAGAGAGAAGTTTTATGTTATTTCCGCAGGAGTTTAGCATTTCAAATATTTTAGTTTTTCCATTGATTAGTATCTGAAAAAAATCAAATATATGTACAGTAGCTTTCAGACTGTTGTTTTGTGTTTTGCACATCTAGAGTCCTGGAGATCAAATTCATGTTAACTGACAACTTCCTGGGGAAAAATATATGCTATCGGCTTAACAATATCTACTCTAGAAACATTGTGTTATATGGTTTAACACCATCTACGTTAGAAACATTGTGTTCTATATGCCTGGCAAAGAAGATTCAATGATTACTTAAAGAAATTAAGCACTGGAATATTTTTTAAATTGTGCTTGATAAAGCTCTGAATCTGTGTGGAGATATTTACGAGATTGGAAAACTAGCTGTTGAAGAAGATGAGCCATTAGGAGACTCGAGATGGCCACAGGAAACAATTTGGCAAGGAAGGAAATAGTGTTCCTCATTGGATTTTGGATTAACGGTCATTCAATTGATCCATTTGAAAAATATGCATCCTCTGTTACTACTGAAACTATTAATGTGTTTTGAAATGCATGTGGGAAGATAAGTTTCAGTAAGCCCTCATGGTAACTTATTCTACATAAAAAATATTTTTGTTTAAGAAAAAGTTGTATACAGGGAATGATGATTTTTTTTATTTCTCTTTGAATTCACTTATCTTACCCCAAACATCCCCCTTAGTAGACACACACACACACACACACACGTTTATAGGGAGGGCACAGGAATTTGTGATATTTTTTGTAACCTATTTGGTAGCAATAGAAAATATTTGTGGCTTTTTGGGCCATGGAACCAAGGTAAAATAGCATGTATTCTGCATGATTAGAGGTGATACTCTCTATAATTTGGGCTAAAGAAACAGCTAAATTGCTTGACAGAATATCGAGGGTTAACAAGCACACATATTTTCCTCCTTCTTTTCAGAATACAAGACACCACTAGGAAAGAATTTCTCAAGTATTCTTTTTCACCCAATCACAAAGAAAAGTACATTTTTTGTTCTTTAGTTGTTTCATCTATTTCCTTGTTAAGGTTTTGTTTCTCTTGCCTTTCAGCTATTACAGTCAGACTTTTTTTTTCAACAGGATAAGTAACACAGCATCATGCCTGTATTGATATGAACTATAAGAAAGCTGATCAGCATGACAAATATTTCATACCCATTTTGATGGCAAATAAAAAAATAGAAATCTCTTTTGATGTATTTTGCTGAGGGATTAATTTTGTGATCTTAGTCTGTGTGATGGCTTCCCAGAATTTTAAGCAGGATGGTGTACAAATGAAGTAATAGGTAGAGAGAATCATATAATTTGTCTTTTAAATAGGGACACTTTCAGTAATGAAAAGGGCACAAAAAATAATTATCAGGTGTCAACCGATCTATAAAAGGCAGGCACCCAGACCGCCTTGGAAGAATCAAGAGTAATGATAAAATACTACGTAGTAAGATTCACAGAATTCTCCCAGATTTCCTTAAGCACACTTCAAGATATTGAACAAACAGCAGTATAACCATTCAAAATCACTGAAAAATAAAGGTGGGATTATTTTATTTAAGAAGTCAAAATTATAATGAATACACATTATTAGCATACAAGTTGTCTAATTTACAATTACAAATGTGTTTTTTAGATTAATATATCAGATTGGAAAGGTGACACTTTTGAAAGCTCAAGAAATCTGCCTTCGAAGTCAAGTGTGAAATATGGGGGGGGGGTTGCATGGCATTGGCGCATGGGAGATAGAGAACACATTATTCTCAAGTGATGGTGGAATCTGGTTAACCCAGCTGCCTGGGTGACTGGGTTGGTTCTCAGACTCATGAATTCTTAAAAGGGAATGTATAACTTGGACAAAGAAACAGGCCCACACAAATATCCATCATCTCACAGATTTCAGAAGTAAAAGACAATAAGAATTTTAGAGTTGGAAAGGTTACTAGAGATAACTTACTTAAAATTGCTAATTTTGCAGATAAAGTTACTGAGACTTACTGAAAGTGAGAGATTTGGCCAAGGTTAAACAGTTTTAAGAAGTTTTATTATTGTCTTCTTAGATGAAAAGGAATTTTAAAAAGTATTCCCCATTCAATTATGAGATAATAGGAGTATAATAGAAATGAGAACAAATATGAGTAAGAAAGAGTGTTCCTAAAGGATTTTTATAGCTTAATGAAAATTTGCAGATTTAGAAGAATAAGACACCCATTGATTACTTGTCATTTGAATTGTTAGGACAAGAATTAACTACTTTTATTATTTTTACCATTTTGATATTCAGAAGTAACAGAATTTAGTACCTAAAACATTCTTAGAAATTTAGTAGAGCTTTTTACAGCTTTGACCTTTCAATATTTCACATTAGGATTGGTTGGCAATTCTTTCTATCCCCACAGGTTACCAAGGCCATAAAAAGAGAAGGGAATTGAATAACTAGTGAATTAGACACATTATATGAAAAGGCCAAAGAAGTCTATGGCTCTGTAATTTATAATATGCATAAGATATCAAAACATCTGGATAAGATATGTACTGTGTGGGAAGGTAGGGGAATGTTTCCAATCCTTGTTAATAACAGATTTCAAACTCCCAGAATTCAACCGCAAAATAGTAGTTTTATTCCTATAATCTAGTATTAGAAACCAAGGTGTGTGCTGCTCAGGGCATAGCTGTTAATAGTTCTATCTCTTAGGTTTCAGAGAAGACAGATCTGATGAATGCTGCCTTGTAAAGACTGTTCAGTACCAGTGACAGAAGCTGACTTGAGGTGACATAAGGCAGGAGGGACTGTACTGGAGTATATGTTAACTCTGATTTATTCTGGTTAAAGGCAGTAATTTCTCACATATAACCCCCCACCCGAAATAATAACTTACTATATTAATCATCTGCCCCTTCATTTATATCCCTGGCTCACTCTGTCAGAGTGAAAGGACAGTATGGAATATTTAAAAATTTTTGCTTATATGGAACTATTTCGCTAACTTCTTAGTAGGTGACTTGACGTTAAGGTATTCACATGGCTTAGGTATTTGAGTCATATTTGTAAAGCAAATGTTTACCTAAGAGCACAAAATAAAATAGAAATATCAATACAATATTTAGCTAATAAAATTGATATAACTTTATATGTAACCCAATTTTTGCACTCTTTCTATGTTGATAAAAACAGAAAACTACTAACCACTTTCAATTTCAAAACAGAAATTCTCTCTTAGATCATATATTCTGATAGTGGAAAGAATTATAACATAGTACCTGTACAACTAGACATACAAATGTATTTGTAAAATATTCTCCAGATGAAAATATTAAGTTACTTGAGAGTAAAGTATAAAATATTAATTTATGCAATAATTATTCAATGATATACATATACTGACAGTCTACTTTTGAGGGTCAGCTATTAAAAATTGGGGTGCTATCTTAATACCAATGATAAGGCATTGGAAATTTTGTGTTAACAAATGCAATGCAAAGCTTTATGGATATATAACTGAATATGTATCCCACATATATAGAATATATACATCTATGAAAATCTGCATATCTATAAAATAGATATGGTATATTTATTGCACTATACATAATTATTAATGTCAAATATATGCTAAAGGATGTTGGCCTTATTCTCTTATGGACATTTAGGTTAAATAGCAAATTTGAAAGATTTTATACAATAAGTTATACATGTCATTTATGTTTGTTCTCAAGTGCATGATTGCATTAGATATTGACATAATTCCAATAAAAGCTGGCCTAGAAAATAATTTTATAATCTAAGGCATATTAGAAGAGTAATAGGAACAGTTATTTCTAAAACATATGAAAACATCATAGAGTGTTTTTATAAGGAAAATGAAGAAGTAGAGCCATCACACCCCCAGCCACACACACACACACACACACACATACACACACGCACACTCAGTGTATTATATACACTGCACGTGCTAGATTCATCACTCACATAACAAATAACTTTTATATGTAAATGTACCACTTAGCACTGTCATTCTTTAAAGCTCTTGAAATATAGTTTTAGAACCATGCTTTTATTTTGTTGTGTGTTTATATATGGACACATGCATACACACACACACACACACACACACACACACAAAATTGTCTCACTGAATTGAAATTCCCCACTTATACAGAAGTGTACTGTTAACTCCTCAAAGGCAGAAACTGTCTTTTGTCTCTGTATCCCTAGCACCTAACACAGCTAACACAGCACATGCACACACAAGGAAACTGAATGTTGCAGATTTATAAATAATGAATTCATGACAGAAAACCTGATTTTTAAATGGGTTTTGTTTACCTCTGATTATAGAGCTTTTATTTCTCTTCATAATATTTCTCTAAACCTCACTGTTGAGGATTACAACTCTGAGTTCTTAGATTTTTCATCTCTGAGACATTTGTTCTTCAACAACAACAAAAAAACCCTAAAACTGTAATTTAAATGTTAAAAACCTCAAATATGACTTGATAAGTTTAATTTAGAAAAAAAAATGAAAGCAATGTCTGTTTCCTTCAATGTACATATCTGAATTAAGTTGCATTTAAATAAGTTTTCACATTCTAAAGAAAATATTCTATTTGTAGATTTTGAATGCAAAATGTAAAAGACTTCACATCCAGAAAATAGGCCTTTGGGATCTAAACTCATTATCATCAAAGTGTGAAGTTCTAATTGTATTACCTTTAATAATATATCTTCTACATAGATATTACTCAATGTCTGCAAATTGAGGAAGTGGGAAATGGAGAGGTTATAATGCACGGGAGATTTATGCTAAGAAGATTCTGAGTTGTCACGATTAAAAATTTTCTACCCATTATGTGAATCCTATTGATCATTTCAGGAAGCAGAAAAGTGTGTTGTTCATTGATTTTCTTTGGCTACTGAATGCATTAGGCCTGACACATTTGATGGGTAGGCAAGTTTTCAAAGGAAGCTCAGTTAAGCTAATCTTAGTTCAGAGGAATATACACAATGGAATAAGAAACCTTGTAATTGCAAGAGCAAATAGAAGAGTCAGAGGACTATATTATGAGCCATATCAGCATAAAAATTAGACATGAGCCTTCCCAAGAGACTACAGTAAAACACATCAAGGCTAGATGCTGTTTTTCACAAATGTAGCACTTACTGGATAAATTAGGTTTTAGCTTTTCACCCTTCAGCCAAGATAGAGAATGAAAAGCAATTAGTTGTTCTATCTTCTTAGCTTAGGGAGAGTATCAGAATTCCATCAAGTTTATAAAAATACAAAGGAGGACATTAGATAATTGCATCCCACAATGATATTGATAGCAATGCTACTGCCTACAAATTCAATATTTTGTTTCTAATGATCTATTACTGATTCCTTTTATTATTATACTGATTCTTTAAAATATATATTCACCCATGAGTTGTAACAGACTGCTAAACCAGAAAGAATAATAGCAAATGCAATCATAAAGACGGTTTGACCCCAGGAATTAATTCCCACTTAAAAAATAAAGCTAGAAAATTTGATCTTGAATCCCTGTTGGAAGCTGTCTAGTGACTTATTAACACAATGTCAGAGTACAATGTTACCTCTCAGTAGTACAGGATGGTGTCAAAATGCTATGTATATTTTTCCAGTACATTAAGTACCAGGACACTGTGTGTGCTTTCGGTGAGGATTAATTAAACTAGCATAAACCAAGTGGTCTTTTATGCCCACAAACAAACATTGTATATTTTGCAATTACCTTTCTAATTCTTTACAAGCCATTTAGCATTTAAGCATACAACTCAAATTTATAAGAATAAATGAAGACATATAAATTATTAATATCATGTCCTAATTTAATTAAATTTAAAAAAAGAAAGAACTCCTCCATTCCCTGGGTACACTAATTTGCCTTTGGATGTCTTTGGAAATTTGTCTCTCAATACAGAAAATTATTGTGAGTTATCAATCATGTGTGGAGTATCTAGATTTTCACAACTATTTTGCCTTTGGATATATTAACAATATGGTATAAACTCAAGTATTTAAAAATATTACGATACTTATATGTTGGCCCCTGTACACAGAGGGCAAGAAGAGACTGAATAAGGAGGCAGTTCACTCTAGAGTGGTAGATGGTAGGTTTAATAAGCAAAGGAACTTACATATGAGGCTTGTCTTGAGAGCCTGCAAAGTGAGTAGATCTTCATACCTGCCCCCCCAAGAATGTTAAACGTTTATACAGAGGCCATCACTGGATTTAATCTTATATACCACCCGGACTGTCTCAAAAACACCTTACTCTCTGAAGCCTTCTTTCTATCAATTCTAAAGGGTCTAGTGCTGTTGCTGTGGTATCTGCCTCAAATGCAGCCAGAGAGCTGCCAAATGAGCCACCTCCATGCTAATAAAATCCTTTGCTAACCACTTAGGGCACGTTATGGAAGGGGGGGTGCATATAAGATTATGAGAGCTGGTCACTAGTGGTGGAGTGTTGGAGGAGGTCATCAAGAGAATGTGACTACTGGTTGACCTGTGAGCTGGACCCCAACAATGGAAGGCTTTTCACCCTGTCCCCTCACCTTGAAATGTACCCTCTGTTCACCATTCCCACAGTGGGAGCTGTTTTTAAGGATGAAGCCTTGAGAGAGTAAGGTGTTGAGACTGTCTAGATGGTACACATGACTGAACCCAGTGAAAGACTCTATATAAACTTCTAAGATTCTGGTGGGCAGTGGTTGAGATCCCCCAGTCTGTTAAAAATATATAAAGTCTTTGGAAAGACCACCTCTCTTCTTCCAGCATTCTACCTGACTCTAAAAAAATAATTCCTGTGACATTTGATTTTGCTCCATGGTCCTTACATCTTTTGTTTTAGAGGGCCAGACTCCATTTTCCTGATAGTTTGCTTCAAAATAAACATTTAAAAAATTCTGCTAGAAATCGTGACATTATATAAATACAATTGTTGTAAGGAAATTTAAAAAATTTGTATAAAAGAATTTTCTCTGGGAATGTATGTTTTGTGAGAGAATGTATAATGCTGTACTGAACATGACCAAAAACTTACCAAGAAGTCAATATTATGTTGCACTACTACACGTGGAAACTTACTTTAACAAGTAATAATAAAACTTCATAGTGTATGCAAGTCTGGAAATTGGAGGTAATTTGGAGTTTTGTTTGGAGAACAAAGACCAAAGGGGAATGTTGAAATTGGAAAAGAGAGTAAGCCAGAAGCTTAGATAGTTTTCATCGAATATTTGAGAGACTATCTCACAAAAGTGCCATCATTCTGATTTTACATATTTCCAAGGCATAGATATTGCAGCAATGGATAAAAGTTACAGAGAGATTTTTGTTACTCCCCCCCAAAAGGATAAAATTTTTATTTTAAGAGTTAGAGATTCATAAAGAGGGAATAATTTGACACTAACAATGGGGGCAGTAAAGCATTTAAGCACTCAAGGAAAGATCTTCCCCAATAAAGTGGCATATTATTTTCTTAGACTAATCATTTAAAACAAAAAGACTAAAACAGTGTTTAAGATTTCTTCATGTCAATTTAATATAGGAGAAAAAAATGAGTGAAATCTAAAAATCGAAGCTTTGATGAAATTTTAACCAACTTCCAGTATTTCCTGAAGTTTCTACATATTTTAAAATAATTCCGACAAAAACTAGTTAACAAAAATCGAAAGCTGCCTTTGCCATGTCAACTTAAAGTGGCACCTTTAGTAGAATTTATGTCTGTATCAGCCCCCCCAACACCCTTCTTTCCTTTTCTTTCTGTAGGTGTCAAAAGTCATTACAAGGCAATGATGGTGACAAGGACTAGGAGGGAGTGGTAGAAATTAGATAAAATGTGAATGAAAAAAGATGACTCTTAAGCAGTCTGGTGTAATCTAAATTCCCTCCTAATAGGCCTGTGAAGACATATAACAAGAGCCACATAACTACTGCTTTGAATTTTTTTTTTTGTTTTGTTATGTTTTCTTAAATGTTGCTAAAACTTCAGAAGAAAATCCCTCAGAATACTATGCTACGGCTGCCGATTTTTGCCTCTGTAAAATGTGAACGTATTTAGTGAGAGTGGCCATTGAAAATATATACCACGATCTTTCTTTTTAAAAATACAGAAAAACACACTTACGTTATTTTTTTCTCTATTGCACTACATAAGATATTTCATTATTCGGCAAACCAAATAGTTCATTTGCCATCATAACTTTTAGCAGGAGGATGCGACAGGTGTTAACCACTGTTTCATTTTTTTAATCATTTTGTATGAATATGTGAACGTAGTGAATATGGTTAGAATGTAGTAAATATGACTCCATGTCTGTCATAGAAGTCTTCTTCATTTATATCAATCATCTGGTATGTCTGAGACTTGTGTCCTTTAGAATGGATAAGGTTACTGCTTTAGTAATAAGTTAGTAAATGATGGAATAAAACAAATCATGAAATGAAGGTCCATTTCCGGTCAGATTACAATCCCCCCCAATAATCATCACCTAGCGGACCAATGGGAGTGAACTGTAGAATTTCTTTAGCAGGAATACGAGAAATAGCATCATTTTTGAAATATGAACTTCTACAATGTTTATACATGTCACATTGCTGTGATCTGGAATCTAAAGAGAAAAGTTAAAGATAACTTATACTTTCTATATGTGCCCCCAAGCAATAATATACATAAAATAATTGTAATTTCATTTTCTTAAACCAGAAAGATGCCTGTCAGATCAACTGATACAAAATGACTCTCTGGACTTGATGTCAGAATGCCTTATCTACTGTTCCCTACATATATGAAAGCATGCCAGAAGGGCTCTGGAGTATGTATGAAATATATTTATTATGTACTATGGCTATTCTTTTCTTTTTTTCAAAATATATTTTTAAATGAACTATTTTTTTCCAAATTTTGATACTAAAGCTTATCTTACTCCAAAGAAATGTCGATGCACTATGTGTATATATGGGCAAGAAAAGTACTTAACTGAATTAAACAAATGGACTCAAATAAGAGGATTTTGCTTAGCACAGAGCATTTAAGTTTTTGTGTATTAATATGTAAAAAATAATTTATATACAAATGTATATATATATATAAATAAGTATAAAGTATATATGCATATATGCTTAGTAAACATTAAGGGAGGAAAGCAAAGCACAGAAAATACTCTATTTAGATTTTATTATTATTCAGAAATTACATATGTATATATTTACATGAATATATATTGCAAAGAAGGTCCAGAAGAAAGTAGGGATAGGAAAGAAGAAACTGACATTTAACTTTATTTCCTCTTGTGTCTGAATTATCTCATGGCTGTACACCATTTTTACTGTGGCAAATAAAGAATTATAATAGTTATTAAGCTATGCTCTCTAAGATAATTCCTCATTAATATAAATTAAATGCAATTTACTCTGTCATTATAACTGTAGACAAATGTTTTTGCATCATTTTGGCCTACAGTAAAATGAAACAAAAACAAACACAAGAAACTCTGATTAGTAATTAACATTTTTATTTGTTTATCATCCTGAATCACCACAAGATGTAATAGGTGCAATGTATTCTTTCCAACGAAGCTTCTTGCCAATGTTTATTTGAAGACAGAAGACCTTGTTATTTGCTAGAACCTGACATAAATTTGGTTTTGCTCCAGTAAAAATAACTTTGTCTTGAAGTATATTACAAAAGGTTGTTACTGTTGTTGTTTTTCTACTCCAAGCAAAGAAAAACATGTATAATTGAAGATACTTATGTCAGAACACGTGGTATATACTTCAGAAATGCTCTAGTTGGTTGTTAACTTGGAACAGAACATAAACATCTGATACTACAATTTGGATAAATGATAGCAAACTACTGCAAAATGTCTGCCATTTCTTCTAACATTTTTAAGTTATGTATAAATTAATCAATAGATGGGGCACTTCCTTTCTACCTGCTGGCAAAGTCAGAGGACAATTCTAAAATTATGAATATATTTTTAAAACTAAAGATATTGCTGAAATTTTTGAAATGATGAAATGCCTTTGATAAATGAAGTTTCAATTTGAAAAATAAACCACCACTATTATTGTTAAATAGATCATCAGAAATTCTTTTTTTTTTTAATTTTTTTTTCAACGTTTTTATTTATTTTTGGGACAGAGAGAGACAGAGCATGAACAGGGGAGGGGCAGAGAGAGAGGGAGACACAGAATCAGAAACAGGCTCCAGGCTCTGAGCCATCAGCCCAGAGCCTGACGCGGGGCTCGAACTCACGGACCGCGAGATCGTGACCTGGCTGAAGTCAGACGCTTAACCGACTGCGCCACCCAGGCGCCCCATCATCATCAGAAATTCTTATCAGCATGTCTAATTTCATTGCTTTATTAAAAAGAATTTTAGGGACACGTGGGTGATTCAGTCAGTTGAGCGTCTGACTCTGGATTTTGACTCAGGTTATGATCTCACAGTCATGAGATTGAGTCCCACACGCTGAGTGTGGAGGCTGCTTAAGATTCTCTCTCTCTCTCCCTCCGCCCCTCCCCCACTCGTATGCACATGGTCTCTCTCTCAAAATAAATTTCAAAAATGCTCAACAAAACATAAACAGAAGGAAAATATCTTAATATTATATACATGGATATATATGTGGCCATATATATATATATATATATATGGCCATACATTAAACACCTACAGCTAACATTGTACTCAGTGGTGAAAAACTGAACAAGGAACAAAGCAAGGAGGCCCATTCTCAACACTTCTATTCATGTAATACTGGAAATCCTAGCCAGAGGATTTAGGTAAGTAAAAGGAATGAAAAGTATCCCAACTGGAACGAAATAGAACTGTCCCTGTTTGCAGATGGCATGATCTTGTATATTAAAAATCCTAATGACACCATAAAAAAAGTAAGGGCTAATAAATGAATTCCACTAATTTACAGGACATAAAATCAATACGCAAAACTCAAGTGTCTTTTTATACACTAACAAGGAACTATCTATAATGGAAATTTACGAAATATTCCCATTTACAATAGCATGAGGAAGAATAAAATACTTAGTAATAAACTTAACGATGGTGGGGAAGATTTATACACTGAAAACTATGAAACATTGCTGAAAGAAAGTAAAGCAAACACAAATAACCAAAACAATCTTGAGAAAGAAAAACAAAGCTGCAAGTCTCACACTTCCTGATCCCAAAACGTGTTACAAAGCCACAGTAATAAACACATTATGCCCCAGTGTTAAGATATACACAGAGCAATGGAACAGACAGACAGCTCAGAAATAAATCTATATATGGTCAGAAGATCTGTAAAGAGGTGCCAAGGCTACTCAGCGGGAAAAGCATAATCTCTTGAACAAATGGTGTTGGTAAAATTGAATATCCACATGCAAAAGAGTCAGGTTGACCTTTACCTTACACCATATACAAAAATTAACTGAAAATAGATTAAAGAGCTAAACATAAGAACTGAAACCACAAAACTCCTAGGAGAAAAATTGGTGAAAAGCTTCATGAGTTTAGATTTTTTTTTAACTATGACAGCAAATATAAAGGCAGCAAAAAGAAAAATAGATGAAACTACAACAAACTGAACAAACATCCACACAGCCAAGAAAACAATCAACAGAAGGTAAAGACAACCTATGAAATAGGAGTGAATATTTGCAAACCATCTATCAAATAAGGGGTTTATAGCTAGAACATATAAAGAACTCTTACATCTCAACATCGTTGATTAAAAAACTGGCAAAAGATCAGAGTAGACATTTTTTAAGATGATATACAAATGGTCAATTATATGAAAAGATGTTTAACATGACTAATCATCAAGAAAGTGAAATATCAAAACCACAATTAATTATCACCCTATACCCATAAAGATGGATACTATCAAGGAAGGAAGGAAGGAAGGAAGGAAGGAAGGAAGGAAGGAAGGAAGGAAGGAAGGAAGGAAGGAGAAGGAAAGGAAAAAAAAGAATAAAATGTTGGCAAGAATGTGGAGAAATGGGAACCCTTGTACAGTGCTATTGCTGTAGAAAATATTGAAGCTTCTCAAAAAATTAAAAATAGAATTACCATATGATCCTTCAACCCAACATCTTACCTTTGAACGATGCAACGGTTAGTGGTGCCAAGTCCCCGTGCAGTGAAAAATCTGAATATAACTTTGACTTACCCCAAACTTAACTACTAAAAGCCTACATTTGACCAGAAGCCTTGCCTATATTATAAACAGCTGAGTAACATATATTTTGTATATTTTATGTTTTATATGCTTTTTTCTTAAAACATAGCAAATTAGAGAAAAGAAAATGAGACTGAGAAAATCAAAAAAAGAAACAATACATTTACAATATTGAACTGTATTTATAAAAACAAACAGAAAAACAAACCCATGTATAAGTTGACCCATGCAGTTGATATTTATATTGTTCAGTGATCCACTGTATCTCCAAAAGAACTGAAAACATGATCTCAAAAAGATATTGCATATTCATTAGAATATTATTCACAATAGCCATTGGGTGGAAGTCAACTACATATCCATCAATAGGTTAATTGATAAAGAAAATATTATAATATGTACAATGAAATATTATTCACCCCTTGAAAAGATGGAAATGCTATTCTTCCCTACAACATGGATGAAATTTGAGGAGATTATGTTAAGTGAATTAATTCAGGTGCAAAAAGAGAAATACTGCATTATTCCATTCATAAGAGTAACCTAAAGTAGTAGAATTCTTAGAAACAAAAAGTGGAATGGTGGTTGCCAGGGGCTAGCAGGGTGAAAAGGGGAATTGTCCAGGAATATAGAGTTTTAGTTTTACAAATGAAAATGTTTGGCTATCTGTTGCACAAAGTGTGTATATAGTTAATAATACTATACTATACTGTTAAAATAGTTAAGATGGTAAATATTATTTTTTACCACAATAAAAAATTACCTCAAAATTACCTTAAGATCAAAGAGCCAAGTGTAAGGGATAAAACTATAAAACTTTTAGAAGAAAACATAGGGGGAAATCTCCATGACCTTGGATTTGGTAGTGATTTCTTAGAAATGACATTAAAAGCACAGCCTACAAAAGGAAAAAACTTGTATGTAAATTAGACTTAAATATTAAAAGATCTATACATCAAAAGGCACTATCAACAGAGCAAAGGCAACTCACAGAATGGGAGAAAGTATTTGCAAATCATACATCTGATAAGGGATTCATATTCAGTGTGTATAAGTTACTCCTACAACTCAACATCAACATCAAAAACAACCTGGGGGTACCTGGGTGGCTCAGTCAGTTAAGCATCTGAATCTTGATTTGGGCTCAGGTCATGATCTCACATAGTTCCTGAGATCAAGCCCCACATCTGGCTCCACACTGCTCTGTCTCCCTCTCTCTGCCCCTCCCCAGGATGTGCAAGCACGCACTTGCACACACACTCTCTCACTCTCTCTTTCTCAAATAATAAATAAATAAACTGTAAAAAAAAAATACAGTTTAAAACTGTAAAAATTCAGTTTTAAAGTGATTAAAAAGGGAGGGGGACCAAGAATACGGACACCTATTTCTTCGAAGATATGCAAATGGCCAATAAACATATGAAAAGATGTCCAACATTGGTAATCATTAGGGAACTGCAAATCAAAAGCACCAAGAGATACCACTTCATGTCCATGAGACTGGCTATCATTAAAACACACGCAGATGCACACACTCACACACACACACACACACACACACAGACACACACACACAAGAAACAAAAAACAGAAAAGTCAAAGAGTTGGCAGGAATGCATAGAAATTGGACCCCTTGTGTGTTATTGCTGGTGAATAAGTAGATAGTGTGGTGTGTGCTACTTCGAAAAACTGTATGGTAGAGTCTCAAAAAAAGTAAACATACAATACCGTACAATCCAGCATTTCTACTGTGGAGACAAAGCAAAATAACTGAAAGCAAGGTATTGATCACAGAAGACATTTGTCTACTTATACATTCATAACAACATTATGCATGATATTTGGAATATGCAAACAGCTACGTGTTCTTTTGTGGATGAATGTAAAAACAAAATGTGGTATATACAGAGAATGGAATCTTAGCCTTAAAAAAAAATATTCTGAGACCTGCTGCACCATGGATGAACCTTGAAGACATTATAGTCAGTGAAATAAACCAGTCACAAGAGACAAGTGTTCTGTATGTTTACTTTTATGAGCTATCCAGAATAGTCAAGTTCATACACCAAGTAGAATGGTGGTTTCCAGGAGTTAACGAAAGGAGAAAATGGGGAATTATTGTTCAATGGGTAAGGAATTTCAGTTGGGGAAGATGAAAAAAATTCTGGAGTGGACAGTGGTGATAGTTGTACAAAAGTATGAAAGTACATAATGCCACCGAACTATGCACTTAAAAGTGATTGAAATCACAAATTTTATATTACAAATATCAGACCACAATTAAAAACAAAACTCAGTTGGGTGGCAAGAAGGTTTGTAACATATTCATATCAGAAACTAAGTTACCACGTGGGAGAGGCAGCATATGCAACCCAGACTTAACTTCAACTACCAAAAAAGTACAATCATCTGAAGGAAACTAAAGATAAAATACACTTTATTCCAGAGGATAAAATAATTAAGTGTATTAAAAAATAGTATAAACTACCATGGAAAAACAAAATGATGAGAAGAAAAGAAGAATCCGAAATGACAAAAGGAGAAAATCAATTTTTAAAGAAAAAATATGATAATTAAAATCAAACTTCAATGGATTAATTAGTATATGAAACATACAATTTCGCAAGTAACAAGGAAATGGGAATATGTAAAAACACATAGTGAAAATGGATAATAGAAAAAAAGTTACAACTTAATTCAAACTTTGCAATAAAACTTAAAAAGAAAAAAACATTTTTAAACTATACTTATAAACATTTCAAGAGAAATTTGCTAATGCATTTTCAGAATTTAAGTATGGTATGATTCCCCAGATTAATAACTGTATGGATCCCTAGGGACCCAGTGATTTCTGAGAATTATTAATGGAAATCAATTCAAAACCATATGATGAAACATCAACAGTAAGGACAACCAAAATATGACAGTCAAAGTGAGAGGTGACTTTTCAGCAGCAAATTCATAGGTGGAGTAAAAAAGAAAAAAATTCAGCTTTATTTTATATACAGTGCATTCCTAAACATGACATAACATAGTTGAAAATAAAGAAATAGAAATATATGCCATGATAATAACAAAATATATGAGTATCAATCTAAAAATTAGAAAAAAAATGTCTCTAACAAACCAAAACAAAAATATTGGGATGAGCTGGTAAGACTGATGGAGAGAACCTAAAGCTGAAGCCCTATCTCTCAAAAATTATATCTTCAAAATACATGAATCCAAAATTTAGCATACTTTTCAGGAGAAATTTGAACAGAACTCTCTCAGAAACAAATTGAACCCAACATAAAACCACACACACACAAAAATGAAACAAAAAAACCTAGTTCAAGATTGGTGTTAAATTTTAGTCATTAAAAAAAATATCTTCACTATTCTCAGAATTTACCAAATAATTCAGGACAGTTACGTAATTGATGCGTCCTTATAATCAAAAATCATCTTAACTTTCCTTCTATTAAAAAAAATATTGAGTTTCTTAAAATATTAAGGTTGTCAAAGTATGCATCTAAAGCACAGAGAGAAAAGCAACACATCAAAACAAAAGAACGTTCATATTTTTTTTTCCAGTAAGGAAAAATATGGCAAAGAGTTTTGGCAGATTAAAGATGATTTTAAATATAAAAATCATTTTATGCTTTACTCTTTGAAAACCCAGTTTATTATGAAATCAACAACTTCATAAACACATTCTTTTCTGAGGTTGATCTGCCCTAGAATGAGACACTGATACTGAACTTTAACGCAAGTAATTTCTTTGAGAGGTGATACTGGGATCTGCCTTGGGAGGAGTGAGCGAGACCAAGATTTATTGGAAAGAAGTATCAGTGCTCTGGGCTATTGGAGTTCAATCCCAGTGGGGACCCCTGGGACAAAGTGGAAATCCTACCTCGGAGATGTCTTCTGAAAAGCATGACAACCCTTTCATTTTTGGTCAAGTGTTGTTACTGGACTGGCAAATTCTAGCATTTAGGACCAGCTTGGGGTAAAGATAAAGCATGTTTTGGCCAGAGAAAACATTAAGCAAAGAGTTTTAGGTGCTCATAATCAGAAGCTGTGGTGTATGAAAGACCTATGAGTGCTGGCAGAAGAAGCCAGGGCGCTGACAGTATCTTCAACAGTTGTATCTTTTCCCAAAACTCGCATTTTTTTTAATATTTAGATGAATAATATTACACGCCACAAAGCATCCACAATTTGTTCAGAGTCAATACAATGACTTCAAAATAGTTAAACACACTGGCATTTTCTAATTCACTTGGAATTGACTAGCTTGTTACTACCGTCATTTATGTGTATATGCATTATTATTCATTCTTGTGTAAGACAATAAATATTAAACTATAGAAACAAAATTTTCCAGTATGGTATAACCTTGGATTGCGAGTAACTTGTTCCGTGAGTGTTCTGCAAGACTAGCAAACATTTCTTGTAAATTTTAACTTCATAAACAAGTGATGTCTTGCAGTACGAATGGTACGTGACACTAAATGTCACATCATCACAACCCAGCTGATGGTTCTTGAAATTCACTTTGATATACAAGCGCTTTGGATTACAAGCTTCTCTCCAGAACGAATTATGCCCACAAGCCAAGGTTTTATTATAATTATTTACACTCGTGATTTTCAGCATAAATGGGCAAATGAAGTAATAAAAATGCATTTTTGGTATTTGTTGCTTTAGATATATTATCTGGCATGAACAGTTTGTTTCCCTATATTCCAAGGCTTTGGTCATTATCCCCACCTCAACTACTTTCCTCTCTATGTAATTTTGAAAAGGCTTTATTTCTTCATTAAAAAAAAAATTCTGTAGTTACAGATATGGAAGCATAAAAGGTAAAATACACATTTAAATATTATCTATAATATATTCTATCTCATGACAGTTATTGGGCATTTGTAAATGTTTACTTGAACAAAATAAACAAGTTTCAGTGAACACGTTTATTTCAGGTTGATTTTATGTTCTAAAAAGATATGTGTATTGGTTCAATAAATTAAAATCAATATAATCACATTTTAGTTTTAAAAAGCTACTTATTGGTGATGAGTATGTATTGCTTTTATTTATTTGGGCATGTATTGCTTTTATATGTGTAACTATAAAAGATATTATATAAATATTTTAGGATAAGCAAAGAAAAAGCTTGAAGAAAGCAAATCCAATATATATTGCTTATATAGCAGTTTTAAACTGATATGCCATCATAAAACATGCCAGAACCACACATTTCTAAATTTCATGAAACATCCTTGTGAATTCCTTATAATTATAAACTTTTATTTTGATGATTTCTTTCTGGATTAATGTTTCAACCTCCCGGCAGGGGGAAAAAATCTAAGTTTGTCTTTTGACTCTTTGTAATAGTCTGCTAAATGTAGTGAGGAAAAAATAATTTAAATTTCAAATTCATTTTAATTTCATTACTAAATACCCTTTAGGGAAAACATTTTTTCCTCTGTCAAGATAATTAATAATTTTAAAGGGTGTTTTCAATATGCATTTGCCTGTAAGAAAATATATAATACCAAGGCTTGGGAAAACAAAAATTATATATTTCTAGATATGCTATGCTCCATGTATCTACTGGGAGTGTGACTACATTAATATACAAAATTAAACATAAAAGAAACATACTCTTTCTGCAAAGTCAGTCTCTGAGATAATAGCCTATTAATATCAAAACTAAATAAAATATTTTGCTTCTATTTGCTTATCCAGGTTCTCATTTGTTTCTCAGAACTGTAGCAAGATAATTTCTGACACAAATGTTTTGCTTTGTGAGCCCTTTCTCTCATATCTCTTCTCATATCAAAATTCCGAAAATATATATTAAGTGACTGTTTTCTGGGATGAATTACTTTTTACCTCTGTTGGAAAACATTAAGTTTTTGTGGGAGGAAGGGAATAAACCAGTGCTAAATAAAATGCATGTTGAGTAAACTCAAGCACTGAGCATGTTATTATTATTTTTTTTTTACAACCAAGAGCACAAGGTGAGTGGCAATTTTTTTTATTGTTTGTTTTTACTTAATTGTGAAAGTTTTGTTCTCGAGTGATTAAAAGATTCATAGTTGTTACAAGGTGGTTGAATATATGATGGACGATGGGTAGAATGTGGCCAGCAGAGGCTTTGGTCCCAAACCAGCCAACAGGACTAATCCATCTGATAAAACAGAATGATTTAATCATGAAATATGATTTAGTGTTAGGTAGAAAGTAACCTTTTAATGAAAATATAAGGCCAATATCAGAATAAGACTGAGTTACCATGTGTAAAACTTTATAGATTATATTTAAAAAATGTGTTGAGAATCAATGTGGCATAATGAAGGGGGGGAAGGTTATCATGTTAGATCTAACTGGATTTGAACCTTGATTTTGCCATTGAAGAGGTGATTGAATTTACCTGAAATATTTAAATACCCTGCAATTCCTCTTCCTATATAAAATGTGTATACTAAGCAATCTTCAATTATGTTCTAACAATTAAGATAAAAAATGCAAAGTTCAAATAAGTGAGCTCATCCATAGAAAGTGTTCCTTACCATTATTGCCTTCCTAATGTATATTTTAATAATAGTATATTGTAAATATAGTATTTCCCTTTTGCCTGTAAGAATACTTTGCAGGACCCCCAGTGGATGCCTGAAGTCACAGATAGTACTGAACCCTGTATATACTATGTCTTTCTTATGCATATATACCTATGATAAAGTTTAATTTATAAGTCAGGCACAGTAAAAGATTAACAATAAGTCATAATAAAATAGGACAATTAAAAGAATATACTGTGATAAATGATGTGAATGTGGTCTCTCCCCCTCTCAGGATAATCTTCTTGCACTGTACTCACTGTTCTTATGTAAAATGAGAGGAAAATGCCTATGTGATCAGATGAAATGAAGTGAAGGTCGTAGGTGTTGAAGCTATTGTTGGACTTCTGATGATATGTCAGAAGGATCATATACTTCTAGACTGCAGCTGGCTGTGGCTAAAAGAAACCTGAGAAAGTGAAATCATGGAAAGGAAGGGGGACCTCAGTTACCTTGTTATACTAGGAAACTCTCCTTCGATATGTAGATACCAATGTGTGTCTACTGATAACCTTTAGGCTTTAGGCATGTAGTCCGTGACTAAAAGGTAGATGTAAGAAAAAATAACATGAGCATTATGGATGTACTTATAAAATTAAAGTTCTCTGAAGCCAAACTTTATAGTCCATTTGTTTTGATGCCTGTCAAAAGCCAATTGCAAAATGTCTGCAAGTTCAAGGTCCAACTACATATTTAGGTTCGATGCCCTTTGTACGTAAATGTTATGCTTTAATAACTGATAAGTTTTCTAAGTTTCTATTAGTTACACTAATACTGGGCACTGTTATATTGGCTTGGTTAAAGTGGCTCAGAAATTCTTGCCACCAAGTGAAACCTCCTGTTGGTTTGTTTTTAGAAAACTATTTAGGAAAGTAGATTGCTACAATGACATAAAGCAGCAGAAATGGTTTTATGCTTTGTTGTAGTTTCATTGAATTCTATAACCTCGGGCAGGGCTTTAGTGGGAATACTACAGCAGATCCTGAAGTTGGAGCCTGTTGTCTGAGGCTCTCAGCTAACTGTACTTGTCACAGCTGAAAGTCAAATGAAATCTGAACAGTGTATCTCCACTGTTGGCACAGGATTATCCCAAGCAGTGAGTTATGAGAGTGGTGGATAATTGTCGGATAAAACACTTCAAATAATTAGTAATCTTCGTACCTTAAGATAGGAATAAACAAAGCCACCTCTTTGAGCATAATTATATTGCATTAACACACACTAATTAAATCTTATAATGATATTTGAATAGTCCCCAAATTTAAATGTATATCCCCCATAGCCCATTAGTTAATATGAACTCCCTTTTTGGAAAGTATTTTACCACATTCCCGCCTGACACTAATATCAAGGGTCATTAAGCAGTTGATAAAAATGTAAAGAATGAGTTCATGACAGAAAAATATGGCCGAAAGTCTTGTTTAAATCATATTCTAAATAGGCTGTACTATTTAAAAGACAAATACTGTTTATGAAAACATTTTCCCTTTCATATTTAGGTTTCCCAGTGCCAGGAGATTATTTGCTACTTTGGAGAAAATTAGTGAATGTTTGTTGAAATACTGATTTACTAATTTGTTTTTGTAAGTCAGTATCAAAAGTCATTAATTTATAGACTATTCCAGATGTAAATGACATATATGAGTAAAACCAGTTTTCCCATAGAGCACAGGATCACTGGAATAAACGGCATTTGGGTTTGCCAGTGCATGGGTCAACATTTTATTAAAATATGTGACACATTATTTTGCAATTTATCTGTCCACCTCCTAGTTGTTCCATCTCCTCTTATGGTTACTGTTATTGGGAACATCTTTTAGTGTTTACACATGGCAATTAATACTTGTTGAACAGGGGCGCCTGGGTGGCGCAGTCGGTTAAGCGTCCGACTTCAGCCAGGTCACGATCTCGCGGTCCGTGAGTTCGAGCCCCGCGTCGGGCTCTGGGCTGATGGCTCGGAGCCTGGAGCCTGTTTCCGATTCTGTGTCTCCCTCTCTCTCTGCCCCTCCCCCGTTCATGCTCTGTCTCTCTCTGTCCCAAAAATAAATAAATGTTGAAAAAAAAAAAATACTTGTTGAACAGAGAAACGCTGATGGGTAGAGTAAAACACAAGAATGTGCAAAGGGAAGGCTTACTCTTCTTTGGGCAAAGAGCTCACATGGATTACTGTAACATTTCTTCATCTGAAAGGAACACGTACCAAATGGTTTTCACTCTGTATTTGTTGAATACTCAGAATTGAAACATAGCGTTGGAGAAAATATCAGAGTAAAAATTCAGAATGAAATGTTACGGATTCAATAATTTTCAAGAATAATTTTGAAGGCTTTTCTAATCAGGGCATTAAAGTTCTGAGTATTTCATGAGTACTAATTTTAATATCTGTTTTCTGCAACAGCGAGTTTTTTCAGGAAGACCTCTGCTATTTTATTTTCCTAGAAAAGAACTGGAAACAGTTAAGAGAAACATAAATCCCCAATACTTGATGCAGTGTTTTGAGACTCCTCATTTACTATTCTAGTGACCTCTGGCTAAACAGCATATTCCACCAGTGAGTTGAATAAATGGCATATTTCTTGCTTTCAGGATTTTATAATCTGTGTAGTAATTTACATTATTGTACTCACTAATTATCTCAGGCATAAGCTCAGGCAGTAAGCTTGTGCCTCAGGTATATTCTCTACCAGAAACTCTGTTGTACAGAAGAAGTATTTTCCTCCATCTATAAAGCCCCTTTAAGTAATCGCTACTGCAGAAGAAACCAGTCTGATTTGCACTGATTTTCAGTAATATTTCCGGCAGGCATGCGAGATCCTAAATGCAGTTTCTCGCATCTAAAAATATGAGTTTATAGACACTAGTTTATTGATAATTTCTGCTACTGGGGAGATATTATTGACTCATATTGGACATTCTTTTGTAGCCCTGTCCCATTGAGGAAATCTGGACTAAGTGAAAATACACAATGGGACTTCCTTGATACACAATTTCCATTTTAAAGATGTTGAAATTGAAGCATACCTGGATGTTAAGTGTGGTAGATAAAATTAGATGTAGAATAAATATTACAAATTACAATTGAGCTCCACAAGAGTTTAAAAATCAAACAGCAATAAAACACGTATAGCTAGTTAAGTGAACTGCTTAAGTTCATACATGAGAAAAGAATTTATACAATGGGGAAAAGATGTCTTCAACAAATGGTTCTGGGAACACTGGACAGCTACATGCAAAAGAATGAACCCAGACCACTTTTTACACCATAACAAAAATAAACTCAAAATTAATTAAATACCTACATGTGAAACCTAAAACAGTAAAACTCCTGAAATAAAACATAGGCATTTCCTTGACATCGGCAATAAAAATATTTTTTAAATACATCTTCTCAGGCAAGAGAAATAAAAGAAAAATTAAAGTACTGGAACTACACCAAAGCAAAAAACTTATGCACAGGAAAGAAGACCATCAAGAAAACAAAAAAGCAACTGATTGAATGGGAGAATATATTTGCAAATGATATAACTAATAATTTAATATCCAAATATATAAAGAAGTTATGCAAGTCAACACCAAAACCAAATAATCTGATTAAAAAAGGGCAGAGGACCCAAATAGATTTTTTTTTCCTGAGAAGACATACAGATGGCCGACATAACACCTGAAAACATGCTCAATATCACTAGTCATCAGGGAAATACAAATCAAAACCACAATGAGATATCACCACACCTGTCAGAATGGCTAAAATCAAAAGTAAAAGAAATAACATATGTTGGTAAAGATGTGGAGAAGTAAATTTCATGTATTCTTGGTGGAGATTCCTCAAAAAATTAAAAATATAATTGCCATAGAATCCAGTAATCTCACTACTGGCTATTAACCAGTGTCATGCACGCGCGCGCGCGCACACACACACTAATTCAAAAAGATATATGCAGCCCTATGTTTATTGAAGCATTATGGAAACAACCTAAGTGTCCATGGCTGGATTAATGGATAAAGATATATCCACACACGATGAAATAATACTCAGCCATACACAAGGGAAATCTCGCCATTTGTGGCAATGTGGTTAGATCATGAGAGTATCACCTAAGTGAAATAATTAGGACAGAGAAATATAAATATCTGTGATTTCACTTATGTGTGGAATATAAAAAAGACAAACAAACGAAACAAAACTTATAGATCTAGAGAACAGGTCAGTGGTTATCAGAAGGGAAGGGTTTTGAGGGCTGTGAAAAAGGTAAAGGGGTCAATTATATGGTGCCAAATGGTAATGACTTATTGTGGTGACACTTTGCATATAATGTATGCAAATATCAAATTATTGTGTTGTGCCCTTGAAACTAATATAAAGTTATATGTTAATTTTGCCTTGAAAAGGAAATAAATAAAAGAGTTTAAAAGTTCTTTGTTTTCTTTTGCTGCTATTAGAAATTACCATGCAACTCAGGGGTGCCTGGGTGGCTCAGTCGGTTGAGCGACCGACTCCAGCTCAGGTCATGATCTCACAGTTCATGCGTTCAAGTCCCACGTCGGGCTCTGTGCTATCAGCACAGAGCCTGGAGCCTGCTTCAGATTCTGTGTCTCCTTCCCTCTCTGCCCCTCCCCTGCTCATGCTCTGTCTCTCTTTGTCTCAAAAATAAATAAAAACATTAAAAAAATAAATTAGAAATTACCATGCAACGCAAATGTGCTCTCTTACACTTCTGGAGTTCAGAAATCTTAAAGCAGTTTCACTGGGCTAATGCAAAGCTGTACTTGGATGTGAAAAATTTATATGGTGTAGGTCTAAAAGTATATTCAATTATTTTCTGCCACCTTGATTCTGGCTCTTCCTGTTATACTTCAAACTGTACTATTACTGGCAAAAAGTGTCAATAATGCAATGTCTGTTGCTTTCTCTAAGGACTATTTCTGAGACAGTCCTCAATGGAAATATTTTATCTTTATCTTTTTCAGTTGCTTCTAATTAAATCTTAGTGCTCATCCTTTTTCAGTTGAACATTTAACAACGATCTGAAATATTTACAAAGTCTGCCCTTTGAGGGGCACATAGATTGGTGTGTTTTATAGATAATATTCTAATTATTGCATGTTTGTGAGAGTTCCTTTGGTGTTAAAAGCAAATAAATATATAAAGGGGCATGTATGGATTACTTTTTTTTTAATTTTGTTAATGTTTATTTTTGAGAGAGAGAGAGACAGAGCACAAGTGGGGGAGGGGCAGAGATAGAAGGAGACACAGAATCCGAAGCAGGCTCCAGGTTCTGTGCTGATAGCACAGAGCCCGACGTGGGACTTGAACGCATGAACTGTGAGATCATGACCTGAGCCAAAGTCAGACGCTTAACCCACTGAGCCACCCAGGCGCCCCTGGACTACTTCTATTAGCATGTTAAAAAACAAAGATTAAGATCAATTTAGATTTGTCTACCAACGTCCATAAGACATGACAAGGCGTATACTTTCCTTTTTACCTATTTTCCATGATATTGAGAATAGTAGCTAGAGTTGCAGCTAAAATCATTAATATTGAAGCTGCAGGATCCTTGCTTAAGCTGCACTGTTTTATTTATGAAACAGATGATTGTTTCAAAAATCCTGTTTCAGAAGAGTAGTCTAACCCTGTTTACAGTGACTACCACTCTGACTAGATAATTATAATTTATATTATAATTAAAATGTTCGGATTGGTTTTATTCTCTGCTAGATTGTAATGAAGCTTTACGGGTAGCTATAATTAACCTCCACTGATATTAATTATGCACATTTAGGGATCCTGAATTTGCTGATCATGCAGTTCTCTTAAAGATGCCTGGGGCAGCATGGAGTAAAGAGTATACACAGCAGGTTTGCAGCCATGGTATATGCGGTGAGCGAACGTGGATGGTTGCTGGAAGTGGCATGCGGAGGTTATTCAGTTCATGTTCATCTTAAATTATTTCATTTTCCCCGTTAGGTACATGAAAGCCATATGTGGTGTCACACAATTTTCTCCAAACGCGCTCAGGCTGCCAGTGGTTCAGGCTATCCAGCCACCTGTAAAAGGTGGACGACACTGTTCAATTTTCTATCAGCGATACTTACATCTTCTCCAAGGTTAGCCAAAGGGATCCTGCAAAATTCTGTTCCAGAACATAATGGGGACTAAATCTTTATACAGTGTCGTTACGTTTAAAATATCAGGGCAAATGACATCCACTGCTCATATCTCGTCCGTTGCTCCCTTTGTTACATCCACTCCTCAAGTGCTTTCTCTCTATGGTTCTAATAAAGTATCTAATTTTGTGTTTACTAACGTCGAGAACAGAACCACAATAGGAAGCATGGATGTACCATTCAGCAGAACTACCACTTAAAATACAGGAGTATTATGTTTTAGAATTGGCATAAGAACGTAGATTACCCACTTTCTTTGGAACAAGGACACTTAAAAGTCTTTGGCTTGCCCTCTGCCCTCCCTCTTCTAACATTTATTTCACTCCGCTCATTTAGTCACCATAAATGGGGTATAAACCACCACCTTCAGAAGTGGCACAGAGACCAGAAAACAGCTATGGGAGGTATGAGTATACAAACATAACTGTGAAAAATTCAATTTCTTTTAAAGCACTCTCAACCTTAATCCCAACCATCTCAGCACAATTTGAAATCTCATGGTTTTCAAAATTAGCAACTCCAATAGCCAGAGGGCATTAATTCGTGCCAGATAATGGGTATTTTCCTATTGTTATGGGTCAAAAACTCACATTTATTTCCCTGCTTCTTCCAGTTGGCAATATGGTATTCTTTCTACATTTCAGGGCCTGCGTTTGTTTTCTTTCCTCAGGCTTTCTCAGTAGCTTAAAATCATTAATACTGAAGCCACATGATCCTTACTTAAGCTGCATCGTTTTATTTATGAAATAGATCATTGCTTCAAAAATCCTATTTCAGAATCCTAGTCCAACCTTCTTTACGGTGACAACTAATCTGACTAGATTATTGGCTAGATTAGGTTACTGACTAGATTACCTACTAACAGGCAGGTCTGAAACTATACAGGATTTTAGGTATTACACTGTTAATATGATAGCCCGCTGCAGTTTTACACACACATACACAATGCACACACACACACACACACACGCACACACACACACACACACACACTCTCATGCAGGTATACCCCACTTTTCAAAAGTGCACATTAGAACACATGTTTTTATGAAAGATCTACATTCATATGTGTTTTTGCTAACTAAAAAAAAAAAGCAAAAAGGATTTTTTTCACTTTTACAGGAAAGGGGTAAAAAGCAAAAATAGCATTCAGCATTTGTTTTGCCACAAACCATTATAGAGTCAGTACTCACTGCTAGCAGTGACAGTGCCCCTGCCCCCTCTCCCCCGCCTCCCCCCAGCCAAGCTCCTTTTGCAGGAATGACACGCAGCATCTCAGTATCCCAAGCCACCATAACGTTTCAACTGTGTGTGTGAACATCAACTTTATCTCATTTATTTTGTGCATCCTTAGCAAGATGCGCCCTACGTTTTCAGAAAAGCCTAAAAGAAGTTGTTTTGGGGGTCTGGAAATGTTTGAAAAACAAATTTATATGAATGAATGATAATTGTTTCTTCACTTAACCTATTTCAGCTTCCAGAAGTTTTCATAGGCGAGCTCTACTCTCAGAAAGGACAATCCTGTATATACATATGTATACACACATATATATGCATCTACGCAATATACATATATATGTATACATATATGTGCATATAAACATATATGTATTAATATATGATATGTATTTATATATGTACACAAATACAGAGTACATGTATGTCTATCTCTATAATAATCTGTGTATTATCATTCATACCAACATCTATCTATGTATATGAACAGAAACGCTGTATTTCTGGATCAGAAAACAGACTTTTTATTTATTCACAGAGCAATCTGAGCAGCTCTGATTCCCCGTACCCCAACCCCCCACAGGGCAATGCAATGAGAGCAGAATGTCACTACATGCAGTGGTTGCACCAGAGCAGATGGAATTATGAAACCTGGAGCTTGTGTAGGGCAGCTGGTACATCTGACCACTCTCCCTCTGCAGATAGAAGAAAAAAGACCTTTGTTCTGGAATACAGACAAATCTTCTCTGCGGATTGATGGGGGCACTAGAGAGAGGATCTCTAGATCTCTTTCTCTAGTCTGAAATGTAAAGAAATGATTCAGAATTTATTGTACTTAGAAGCTAAGCAAATGGATCCAGCAGAAAGGCTATTTTACATTCCCTTGGAGCAGTACAACGTCTAACCTCGAAGTCATGTTTACCATCTAATCCTCTTTAAATCCAATACCAGTGTTATTTGTTCTGAAAGCTCTGACCGGGTGGACATATAAAATTATTCATGGAGCATTGTTTCCAAACACCAACATAGAGTGCTTCCATAGATATTTAGTAATCATGGGATCTAAAGTCCAAGAGATCACTCCCTTCTTCCTAACTAGTGCTCCTAAATTTATAGCATTCTCTTTCCTCCTGTCATCCTGGATACCTAGGATAATTTTTTTCAGTAATGTTAAATATTTTTAACCCATGGTTCTTATTACTAAAGAACAATATTTGTGCATTACACAGCCTGCACAAGTTCTGATATGGAGATCCTTAAATGCTGGTCAAGGTGTTTAAAACCTATTCTCTCATTAAGGGAGACCATCAATATTTTTCAGCAGGAGTCTGTCCATAGTGTTATGATGATTATTTCAGTAGTATTTAGTTTGAAATATAAATGTGGAGAAACGGGAGACCGGGAAAATACATTAGAAAATCTCTACAGCAATCCAGGTATAAGATGATGTATTCATGAACAAGAGCAGCAATGAAAGTAATGACAAGGAGGCATTTATTTTTTTTTTAAACATTTTTTTTTCCAACGTTTATTTATTTTGGGGACAGAGAGAGACAGAGCATGAACGGGGGAGGGGCAGAGAGAGAGGGAGACACAGAATCAGAAACAGGCTCCAGGCTCCGAGCCATCAGCCCAGAGCCTGACGCGGGGCTCGAACTCACGGAACGCGAGATCGTGACCTGGCTGAAGTCGGACGCTTAACCAACTGCGCCACCCAGGCGCCCCACAAGGAGGCATTTAAAGTAGGAGACATTCAAAGGAAAGAACTGATACCTGAATTTGGAAGTATGGGTAGAGTGAAAATTCAAAATCACCACACATAAGTGGTCAGGAAAATGAAAATGTCTTTGGTTATAATTAGAGACAAAAGAGAATGTTAGATCTGGTGGGAATAGAGAGCTTTTATAAATTTTATGTATGAAATGCTAGATTAGCCAAGTAGAAAGGCTTAATAGTCCAGAGTGTCACTACCAGAATACTGGGCTCTATTGATCATCGGTATGGCAAATACAATTATATTTATGTTATTTCCATTAGAACAGCTAGTTTACCCCTGGTCTTATCCACTTAATGAAGCTATTGTTTCTGGTGGAAACTTAGTCTCATGGACAAGCATGACGTGCTCTTTTTATGAAGTCTACACATTTCTAGCCGTGTCATTATTTTCAGGAACATTAACTGTCACAGGTGATATCAAAACCTTAGAACATTTTGTCCTCTGAAATCTTCGTAATATGTTGTGAGTGGATATCTCTTTCTGTTTAGAAACTAAGCTGCACACAATTCCATTTCACTTCATTAGGGATATTACATTATGGGTGTTTCCTACCTCTGTGACTTTGTTGTGTATTCAAGTGAAGGTGAATCAACAGAATTGTACTTCTAATGATTTCTCTTTTGCTGTGCAATATTAATGTATTTTATGAATGAATAGAAAATGTGCTTCTAATATTCATTAACAACCAATTGTTCTTTTTAAGTACTATTCCCAAAGATGTTTTCAGTAATCATTCTCTGTTTTTTTGTTTTCTGTAACACATGGGTTACAACATGATGACAACAAAGATCTTGCTAGATTTTACCTCCTTTTGATACTATTTCATGTGAATTATCAGCACTAGAACTTTTAAAAAGTTTTCAAATGATCTAAACTGATATGACTAATAAGTGGTTATAATTCAAGAACAAAAATACACAAAACTAATTATCTAATTAGATAGTATCTGATTTGTTTTGCAAAAATTAAAGCAATTTACTTAGGTCAATACATCAGCCTATCATTAGAACTCTCCTGGTACGTTAAGGTAAGCTGTGGTGCATATCTGGGTGTTATGTCTATAGCTTTACTCAGGAACACAGCCCTTAATTTCTTGTCTAGCTGCTCTATTTTACTGAATAAACAAATGTAACAAAGGTGAACACATAAGTGATATGTAGTGAATTTAATTTTTCAAAGAGAGTAATGCAACGGCTAAGCAGATAAAATAAACAAATTACCATATTTTCAAACTACAGACCACTTATCCAAGATAAAATTCATGTTACACATGACTTAACCTGGGCACGCACATATTCTGCCATAAGTGGAAGGGGTGAACACAATAACTCCATGTATCCAGGTAAAATCACTCATATACCTCTGTCTTAATGATCTACTTTTGTGGCTTTTTTTGGTAGATTTAAATACGCAGTTGGGAAAAAAAAATTCTCTCAGGATAACGCCCATTTAGTATGGCTTGTATTGAGATGAAAATATGCAACCATAAACTTCCATGGCTCAGATTTTGATAGATGCTAGTTTAAAGGAAAGGCATTTTATTTATTTTTTTTAATTTTTTTTTCAACGTTTATTTATTTTTTGGGACAGAGAGAGACAGAGCATGAACGGGGGAGGGGCAGAGAGAGAGGGAGACACAGAATCGGAAACAAGCTCCAGGCTCCGAGCCATCAGCCCAGAGCCCGACGCGGGGCTCGAACTCACGGACCGTGAGATCGTGACTTGGCTGAAGTCGGATGCTTAACCGACTGCGCCACCCAGGCGCCCCATAAAGGAAAAGCATTTTAAAGGACATAGTCTTGATGTTGGAAATCGGCAAAGAGAACTGTGTCATAATGATGTATAAACTCATAGTAGAATTAGTGCACGATCAGACCAACCTATATCCTTGAGATACAAAAAGTGCTTGATTAAATCAAGGTATATTTTTAAGGAATCTTTTACCATATATTTCAATCGTGTGCTCTTTCTCTACAAATGATAAGCTGAATAAGCTAGGAGAGAATTAAATATCAATATACAAGTAGGAATACTTCCCACTTTTGAAGTGGTTTATTTGGGGAAATGACTTTAGGGGACTAATATGAAGAATGCCAGGGAAGCAACCTCATGATAAGTCATTTGTTTTTCTGTGATCTTCCTTATTGTTTATCTTGTTAAGAAACTTGTTGAGCGATTCTGCTGGATCTTCTGGCACCTGACAGAAGCATCATCAGTCACTGCACAAGCTTCGGCCTACAAACTCTTTTACGGGATTCAGGAGGGACATGGATTTAAATTTTAAACTGGTTTCTGTCAGCGTGACAAATGAGCACCAGAAAATTGTAGGACATGGTAGAATGTTGAAATGCATGCCAGAAGTAAGGGGCCAATCTTCAAGTGGAATCGACAAAAATAGCCTTAAAGCATCTCCAGGTTATATCATTACTATCATTCTATGTCTAAGGCATAAGGACAGCCTATTCCTGAAGCTTTCAACTCCGCATTATTTACAGAGGTAACGTAATTTACCACCCAGAGTAATTAAACCCTTTAGAACGAAAAACTCTGTTCACAAAGCATTAAATCCTTAGCATCATCAATTATTTGCCTCATCAAATATTTGCCTCCACCTGAATGTTGAGAGTTTGGTAAAAACAGATTCTAATTTTTTTTAATGTTTATTTATTTTTGAGAGAGAGAGAGAGAGAGAGAGAGTATGAGCAGGGGAGAGGCAGAGAGAGAAAGAGACACAGAATCTGAGGCAGGTTCCATGCTCCAAGCTATCAGCACAGAGCCCAATGCAGGACTCGAACCCACAAACCATGAGATCATGACCTAAGCTGAAGTTGGACACTTAACCGACTGAGCCACCCAGGCATCCCTCTAATTGCTTTAAGTAAAGAAAAAATGTATGCCATTTCACTTTAAAACGTTGTCATTTTTATGAATTGTTCATCATATGGTAAATTGCATTCATTTAAAATTATTAACATTAAGAGTTTAATTTTATAATGAGGTATCCTTTTCATTTTATAGATAATAAGGGATAAAATATAATGGAGACAAAAGTGTATTTGCTTTTATTAACGTTTTTAGCCATTAGAGTAATGAATACAGTAAATAAAAGTATGTATTTAAATTGTGATGGCACAATTTAATACTCTGCTGAAAATGCAAGGTTGTTTATATTCTTTTTCATTCTTTTTTAATATTTCTTTGTTTTTGAGAGAAAAAGAGACAGAGTGTGAGTGGAGGAGGGGCAGAGGAAGAGGGTGACCCAGACCAAAACAGGCTTCAGGCTCTGAGCTGTCAGCACAGAGCCCAATGCAGGGCCTGAACTCACGAAATGCGAGATCATGACCTGAGCTCCAGTCAGTTGCCCAACCAACTGAGCCACCCAGGCACCCCATGTTTTCTTGTTTATTATATAAAACTATATTTCTTATCTGAATGTTTCCTACCATAGAAAGTGTGCTTAATAAAAGAATACACTATCAACTATTTGATATCACATGCTGCTTTCATATATATAGATATATACATATATATGTATATATTCTATAAATATGACAACATAGTATAGTAAGTGTCAAGTTGCTAAAGTATTTTATCATTATATTGATATCATTGATATTCCTGAACATGCCAAAATGAAAACTACTATAAGAAGTAGTAAAGTAGATACTAATTTTAGCAATGTCACACATTTCTAGTTCGTTCAAATCTGTATGACCCACAGATCAACCTGATCCTCTGGGGGCTTGAGGGAACACCTCCCCTTTTTAATAATCATGGTAGCTTTAGAATATATTTATGTAGTAATGCTAAAATATCATAAGGGCTATAAATATATCACTAATCAATTTCATACAGAAATAATGATAATGGCAAATAGCCAAGGTGAACCTTATTCTAAGAATTGCACATGCTACAGAAGATTGTGTTAGCAGAGCTGTGAACTAAATACTGAACTAAATACATTTGAAATATGTTGTTTAAGTTTTCCTTAGAGGATGTGGACATACAAAAATGTGAAATATAAACACATGAAAGAATAAGGGAAAAGGTTTGGGCAATGAGCAAAGTCAAATATTATGGAAAGTGGAATATAAAAGAAAGGAAGGTAATATAGCATGACTGTAAAAATTTCACCAGATATATAGGCTCAAGTAAAACAAACAAATGAAGGTAATAAAGTGAAATGAAATGTGCTTTAATTTTCTTTCAACATCTCAGAGTTCTGAGCAGAATTACAGCACCTACCCTGTAAACTTGTTTAGCAAATATTCATTAAAATGAAATATAATGATGATGGTTGCCAAAAGTGAATAAAATTGCTCTTCTTTCTAACTGTTGTGGAGCTGATTATTTTGGAAGAGTCAGGACCTAAAGCCAAAATTTCTCTTGACAATCATACAGAAGCAAAATTGTCTTTGGCAATCCTAATCTAAAAACCAAGGTAGAAATCACTTAAACTCAAATTACCCTTCAAAGTTCTTTAGAAAGTTGCCATGTTGAAGACCTACACTCCTTTTTTTTCTCATATGCTTGGCTATAACTCACCAAAGTTTTTCTCTAGCATTTGAAAGAAATAACTCTTTTGTTTTGTAACAGCTGAAGCAGTTGACTTACACTGGGGGGCTCTATATTAAATTTAAAAGCTCCCTTAAATATCTAGAATCACATTCAGCATTAGGAGAGATCTATCTAATTCTGGGCCAGGGGGTTCTGAACCTAAGGGAACAGGTAAATCTAATTATTTCAAGCTCACTGTTGGGTATAAGTTCAGTAAGCAGATTGATAATAAGAATTGCCCAGTCTATTTAATCTGTTATTTTGTATCTTTGAAAAAATCCCACTTTGTTTTGTCTTTTTTTTTGTAAGTCCCAATATGGATGATCAAGAATATTAAATATAGTCAAGTTGAATACATATATAATGTAATTCTACCATATAAGTCTTATTGTATTTTGTCATTAGAATACCTTTTCTTTATTAAGCTTAGGAAAGTTATTTTATTGTTTTTATATTTACAGAAATATGGATATGTCTTTCCTCTCTAAATTGACCCTAATGATTGCTTTGAATAAGACTGAAAGTGAGTTGCTCATGTCTGTATCTGGTATTCTAATTAATCCCAACAAAATAAAGTGCTGGAAAAGATAAGGACTTTTTCAGGTGGATTATGGTTTTAGTTAGATGAGTAGAGATGTGTAAAAATAATTTCAGTCTCATTTGGGACAATGCAATTTACGTTATTTTCAAGATGCCAGGTGGATTTGTATGGACTGAGGCAAAATATTTCTTATACTAAAGCATTGATTATAATTCTTGCTCTTTTATGCAACAGAATTCTGTTGTCATTTACAACAGAATTTTCTACCTTCTTTGTACTACTAAGTATTAAAAATTTATCATTTACAAACCTAAGATATTTTATCTCATTTTATGCAAAATAAGATGTATAAGAGATATATATGTGAAATCTCACTACATTTAAGTTAAAGACTACAGAAAAAATGATGAATAGTAGAGAGACAAACGGCAGCTTTGAAACATTTTAAATGTTGGAACCAGTTTTCTCCAGCATTTCACAGATTACGATCTGATAATATTGAAGGGTTGGCTTAGGGACCATGACACAGGTCCTGCTTTGCTTTTTCTTCTAGTAAGACTCAAGCAATGCTGGTATGGAGGGGCTCTGGGGTCGTGTTGAGGAGCAAGGGCTTGGTACTGAAGAGATAAGTGGAGACTACTTGGAACAGAGGGTTCAGCATGAACTGAGCACTGGTGGGTGAGAAGAAGGAAAATATCAGAAGAGCTGGTGAGAAAGCATTCTGGTCGGAGGAACCAGGGCAGGAGAAGCTAGCCTCTGTGAAGAACACAAAAAGTTAGTTGATTAGAAAATCGCAACGAAGAGGGTAACGGAAAGAGAGGTTGAAAACATACGCAGAGTTTTGAAAGTTCTAGTCCTAGTAAGTAGTTTAGATTTCATTTTAAAGACTAATCTCGGTGCCTTGTGGCTCAGTAGGTTGAGGATCTGACTTCCCCTCAGGTCGTGACCTTGCAGTTCTTAAGTTCAAGCCCTGCATAGGGCTCTGGGCTGAGAGCTCAGAGCCTGGAGCCTGCTTCAGATTTCTGTGTCTCCCTCTCCTTCTGCTCCTCCCACCCACACTCTCTCTCTCTCTCTCTCTCTCTCTCAAAAATAAACAAACATAAAAAAATAAAAAAAAAAATAAAGACTAATTCACTGTGGAGTCTATTTATAAATTGAGGATAATGCTATTATATTGCATAAGGATGTTATGTTAATAGCTAATAATCACACGATATGATGCTTAAAAGTGCATTTATGGACACCTGGGTGGCTCAGCCGGTTGAGCTTTGGACTGTTGGTTTCAGCTCAGGTCATGATCTCACAGTTACGAGATTGAGTCCTGGCTCCAGCTGGGCACTCACATCATGTGGAACCTGCTTGGAATTCTCTCTCTCTCTCTCTCTCTCTCTCTCTGCCCTTCCCAGCTTAAGTTCCCTTTCTTTCTGTATCTCTCAAATCAACTTAAAAAAAAGTGTGTTTAGTATTAAAATTTCTTTTGATATAGATATTATTGTCATCCCCATTTTATGGATGAAGATATTGAGGCAGAGAAAATTAAATTATATAAGTCATACACTTTGGACATGCATGCACTTTTTTAAAAAAATTCTTTTTCCACGTTTTTTATTTATTTTTGGGACAGAGCGAGACAGAGTATGAACGGGGGAGGGGCAGAGAGAGAGGGAGACACAGAATCGGAAACAGGTTCCAGGCTCTGGGCCATCAGCCCAGAGCCCGACGCGGGGCTCGAACCCACGGACCGTGAGATCGTGACCCGGCTGAAGTCGGACGCTTAACCGACTGCGCCACCCAGGCGCCCCTGCATGCACTTCTTAAATGTCAGAATCAAAATGTGTAGTGAAGACGTCTACTTCTGGCAGTTGTGCTCTTAACTACAGATACACTAGACTCTGTTATCAAAACTAAATGAGATTATATATATGATGAAAGAATTTCACCATTCTCATCCTTTTTGTGTTCTCTGCTCTAAAATTAAGACTTTTCCTGTCAAGTCTTAAATATTTTGAACCCTTGACAATAATCTTTCATAGTCCTGTTTCAAAAACTATAAACTCTTGTTTCATTTTCTCAGCCTCTATTACCGCTAATTCCTCATAGCTGTACCCATGGTTACCTTCCCCCAATTTTAACATCTTACCCCTTTTCTCTCATTTTAACATAAATAAAATAAAATAAAATAAAATAAAATAAAATAAAATAAAATAAAATAAAATAAAATGTAACAAAAAATAAAATAAAATAGGAAATGTGAAATAACCTCAGCTTCCTAACTATTATGCTTAAAATTGTGTCTCTCACCTCCTATTGGGTGCCATTTCATAGTCTAAGGATGTTTAAATAATTCCTATGACTAGATTTTCTGACCAGTTTGACTAATGCCCTTAACATTCAACACATTTTCTTACAGAAAGGTAGATTACTAGAGTTTCCAGAAAGCTAAAAATATATATATCAAAAATACATATATACCAAATGACTGTGACAATGGAGTAAAACATTGTGCATCATATGACAAATATTAAGAATGTACCTATATCCTTCAAATATTTGAAGGAATTATGTGTAAAGTTAAGCATTATTTAAAAAATAAAACAAAAATTAAGCCAAATTTTTTAAATCAAGTCAGAATGCAATTGTTTAAAAGTTTTTTCCTTTAGATCTAGTTCTAGGATGTAATCTTCTTGGCAATAGAGACTGGGATTTTTTTTTTCTTTCTTGTTTCAGTTGTCCCCTTTAAGCTCTTTATTTCATTATTAGCAGCTTTAGTGGTTCAGAAGTATCTTTTTTTTTTTTTTTTTTTTTTTTGTAATATGAAATGATTTTCCCCTCTGGTGACAATGTTAGAGAAAAGTGCTTTGGGATTATTCTCAATACAGACACTACAGTTCTTTCAGTCAAACAGTTTGAATTTAGATGTAAAGAAAATGTAGATTGCAAGAGTAGATGAGCCATCCTATTCAAAACGGGCATGACTAGATAGTTGACCAAATATACACCTGAAAATGATTTGAAGGTTACAGAAATCCAAGAAACTATAATGCAAAAATTCTCCCAAGATCATCATTGTGGTCAACTCAATTGATGTACAGATCGTCAGGCCTTTGGTTTTTATCGAAACATGCCAGAAAATGAACAACATGGACAATTCTGTGATGTTGAATTCCAATCTCATTACTCATATTTGCTTCCAACTAGCATACATTACAGAAAGTTAGCTTTGATACTTTGTTTATATTGTCCTAATCCAAACAAGGATCCTGACTAAAACGAAACTACACTTTAGATCTATTCTACTGCTGAAGTCACAAATCCAAACACCCAACTTCCTACAACCATCCTGACTTATCTGTGGTTTGTTAAGCCTTTTACTCCATTGAGACCCCTAAATCATTCCACTTGCAGAAAGCCTGAAGGCCTCTTTGCTTCCTTTCTTCCCAAGAGTGTGAAATCTCTGGCTTCTTTGTTTTTGGCCTCACAAATAAAGGAATCACGGAGACTGCCATTTCCTATTTACAATGGTACAGAGGAGACTTAGTGGACTGTGAAGATCTATGTACTTCGCAACAGTTCTGAGAGCCTGAGCATTAGAGGGGGGCAGGAGATTAATTCTTGTAAATGAAAGATAGGCAGAAGTAATAGGCAGTTTCCAGCTTGAAGCTGTTAAGAGAATAGCCTTTCCTTTGTCTTCCTCTTTCTCTTCTTCTCTTCCCTCTGCCCTGCCATTTCCTTGTCTCTGTGTATATTTTCCTTTCTCACTGCACACACCCACCACTTTCCCCAACTGGCTATTGGAAGCAAAGGACCCTAAGATGTTGGATTTGCAAAAAGAAAGGAGCACCTGTGATTCCTGATTCACAATCAGGAGAAAATTACATGGGCCGGTAATATAAGATGATAAATACACTTTTTTTTCTTTCTTACATTGTACTCACTGAGTCCTATTGTATCTTTTTAAAGCTGATAAACCTTCTTTGGTCATATCACATAACTTTTAAAATATAATAGTTTCACTGTTCATAGTTTCATTCTAACTGTGGTATAATTTCCATTGTGATTTATTATTTAACGAGAGTTACTTGACATAGCATATTTAGTTTTCAAACATATTAAAGCATATTTTATTATATATTTCTAGTTTAGTAGAATTGTGGCTTGATAAAATGGTCTATGATACTGTGATCTTAGGAAATTTTCTTTTTGTGCTTAAAATTAATATATATTGCTGCCTTGCTGGAAAAGCTCTGTATACCTATTTCTGTGTCAGCCTGTGATATAGTATGTGTGGGACCCAAGGAATTTAACAAAAATCCCCTACCCCTGGACAAGCAGAGCAAGACTAACTCCATTTTGTGCTACACCCACCATCTCATGTATAACCCCCATATGACCTACTTACTGCTTAAGACACTCCCCCACCCTAGTCAAGCCGCTGAGCACACCCTTACTGGAAACCAGCTCATATAGGAATGCAGAACCCCTAGCCGCCAAAGAATGTAAACCCTGCCTTTTGCCTGCCAAACTTGCGTGCCAATTCTGACCAGAGTGATAGGCTAGTTCAAACAGTTACTGTAGGGTAAATTGTAATTCAATTGGCTACCTGCGTGTGGCCTGACATGACTATGCAACTTTGTGTGTGTTACAATCTCATTGGCCACTGGTCCCTATAAAACTGCTATGCCTCTTAACCTAGGGGTCCAAGTCCCTGCTCCGCTTTGTCGGGTATCCTTGGGCCCAAGCTCGAGCTTGCAAATAAACCCTCGTGCATTTGCCTCGGTATCGGCTCCTTGGTGGTCTCTCAGATTCGAAATCAGGGGCATTACATTTGGGGGCTCGTCCGGGATTCGAGAGACCCCCAGGACCCCACCCAGAGGGTCCCACATCTGGTGAGTGCACTCAACTTCTTCTACCTTTCACACGCATATTTTCTGAGAGCTCTATACTGTATCTCTACCTGCAGGAATTCCAAACTGTCTTTGGGTTGGCATTGGCTTAAGTGGACGCGCTGGCGAGCTGTCGACCAGGGGTCTTGGGAGACGTCTCTTGCCCCCCCCCCCAGGAAGACGAGGTCCTCATCTGTGAGGAGAGCCAGCTGCCATTAGGGACAGCCAGCCCTTCGTTTTACTTTCTGTTTTGTCTCCGCGGCCGTGCTGGAACATTTGTCTGTGTTATTGTGTCCTTGTTAATCCTCATAACTGTTTGTGTCTTGGTGTGGAATGAAATGGGGCAGACCCAAACCACCCCCCTGTCTCTTATGCTCTCCCACTTCTCGGACGTTAAGGAAAGGGCTCATAATTTGAACAAAGACATAAGAAAAGGGAAATTTCAGACTTACTGCCTGTCAGAATGGCCAACCTTTGATGTGGGATGGCCCTGAGAAGGAACTTTCCACCTACCTATTATTTTGCAGGTCAAGGCCATAATCTTCAAGGACAAACCAGACGGCCACCCTGACCAGGTGCCCTACATCCTGGTCTGGCAGGACATGATTGAAAACCCCCCTTCTTGGCTAAAACCATTCTTACCCCCCAAAGCAGGACCTACCAAGATTCTAGTCCTGTGGAAAGCCGAGAAGGAGACTGAAATAAAGGCCAAAACGCCCCTTTATCTGGTCTTGCAGGATTCTTCTCCGGAGGACCTGATTCATCTGCTGCCCTACCAGGCTCCCCCTCCCCCTTCCGCCTCTCCATTGGAAGCACCAGGGGCTGCAGGAGTGGCACCACCCCTCCCTGATGAAGGAATTCCTGTGCGCGGGCCAGCAGCAGGGACACATGGACAGACCCACCGGGCAGCCCCACCCTCAAATATGGGGCCAGCCAACTCCACTGCCCTTCCCCTCCATGCCATGGGGCCAGACGCTGATGAGTCTGGAGAACAACCAATGTTATATTGGCCGTTCTCCACCAGTGATTTATATAATTGGAGAACTCAAAATGCAAAATTCTCTGATAACCCTAAAGATTTAATTGGGCTTTTAGATACTGTTCTCTTTACCCACCAGCCTACTTGGGATGACTGTCAGCAGCTCTTGCAGGTTCTCTTCACCACCGAAGAGAGAGAACAAATACAGGTGGAAGCTCGGAAGTCTGTCCTGGGAGAGGACAGACAGCCGACTCAAAACCCAGACCTCATAAGCGCTGCCTTCCCCTTATCCCGCCCTACCTGGGACTACAACTCGGCTGAAGGTAAGGAGAGACTCCGGGTCTACCGCCAGACGCTAATGGCAGGTCTCAAGGCTGCCGCGCGCAAGCCTACTAATCTGGCCAAGGTATATGATGTAAGACAAGGTAACGATGAGAGTCCAGCAGCCTTCTTAGAATCACAGAGGCTTTGGGGCGCCTGGGTGGCGCAGTCGGTTAAGCGTCCGGCTTCAGCCAGGTCACGATCTCGCGGTCCGTGAGTTCGAGCCCCGCGTCAGGCTCTGGGCTGATGGCTCGGAGCCTGGAGCCTGTTTCCGATTCTGTGTCTCCCTCTCTCTCTGCCCCTCCCCTGTTCATGGTCTGTCTCTCTCTGTCCCAAAAATAAATAAACGTTGAAAAAATAAATAAATAAATAAAAAATTAAAAATTAAGAATCACAGAGGCTTTTAGGCAGTACACCCCTATGAACCCAGAAGCCCCAGAAACAAAAGCCGCAATTATCATGGCTTTTGTTAATCAGGCTGCTCCAGACATCAAAAGGAAATTACAAAGAGTGGAGAGGCTAGGAGAGAAGAGCCTGCAGGACTTAATAACAGTAGCAGAAAGAGTTTACAATAATAGAGAAAGCCCAGAGGAGCAACAGACTAAACTAAGAGATGGGCAGACCCGAAATTTGGCTAAGATCCCACTGGCTACAACCATGGATGACCCACAGGAAAAACGGAGGCACCTCAAGAAGCTGACTTCAGGGACAGGTAAGGAGGATGGCCCTGGTCCCTGATGGGAGCACCCTAAACTAAACAAAAACCAATGTGCTTATTGCAAGAGAGAAGGCCACTGGGTGAAAGACTGCCCTAACAAAATATCTAAGACCCCTGCCAAGATATTGGAGATGGAGGACCTGGACGACTAGGGGAGTTGGGGTTCAGTACCCCTCCCCAAGCCCAGGGTAACTCTCAGAGTGGAGGGGCAACCAGTTGAATTTCTAGTGGACACTGGGGCACAACATTCGGTCTTATTACAACCCCAGGGGAAATTGGCGAGCAAGACCTCATGGGTTCAAGGGGCCACGGGGACCAAACAGTACTCATGGACTACCCGAAGAACTGTGGACCTCAGCATGGGCCGGGTATCCCACTCCTTCATGGTCATCCCTGAATGTCCCTACCCGTTGTTAGGTCGGGATTTGCTCACCAAGATGGGGGCACAAATTTGCTTCTACCCCAGAGGGGCAAAAATCCTAGACAAAGAAGGGCAACCGATTCAGGTGCTTGTCCTGAGTTTGGAAGATGAATATCGTCTCCACCAGATGCCCCCAGTCCCAATGACTGACATTGACTGTTGGCTACAGGAATTTCCTCAGGCATGGGCAGAAACTAGGGGAATTGAGCTGGCCCAACACCAACTGGCTATATACATAGAACTAAAACTGGGGGCAGACCCTGTCAGGGTCCGCCAATACCCCATGCCTCTCGCGGAGCAAATGGGAATCACGCCCCACATACGGCGACTACTAGACTCAGGCATATTAAGGCTCTGCCAATCGTCATGGAACAGTCCCTTGCTGACAGTGCGAAAACCGCACTCTAACAATCACAGGCCAGTCCAGGACTTAAGGGAAGTCAACCGGCGAGTAATGGATGTGCACCCCACGGTCCCAAAGCCATACACCCTCCTCTCTACGTTTCCTCCAGACAAAAATTGATATACAGTATTAGATTTAAAAGGTGCCTTTTTCAGCCTGCCTTTAGCACCCAAGAGCCAAGACCCTTTTGCCTTTGAATGGACGGACCCTGAGAAAGGCGTCAATGGCCAACTCACCTGGACTCGACTACCAGAAGGATTCAAAAACTCACCAACCATCTTCGACGAGGCCTTACACGAAGACTCGGGTGAGTTCGTTCTGAGCACCCTCATTTGACCTTATTGCAATATGTAGATAATATCCTGCTGGTGGAGGAGGACCAGGACACTTGCCTGCCAGGCACCAAGGACTTAATCCAGACCATAGCGGCTCTAGGATACCAGGCCTCAGCCAAAAAGGCCCAAATCTGCAGAGCAGAGGTGAGCTACCTGGGGTACAAATTAAAGGATGGACAAAGATGGTTGACGGATGCGCGGAAGGAAACCGCCCTAAGGATCCCACAGCCGCAAACTGTCTGTCAGGTACGTGAATTCCTGGGGTCGGCAGGGTTCTGTTGATTATGGATTCCGGGTTTTGCCAAGATGGCCAGACCCCTCTATGAGGCCACCAGGCACCAACAAAATTTTGAATGGACAGAGGCCATGAACAAGGCCTTTAATGACCTTAAACAGGCCTTGCTGTCTGCCTCAGCTCTCGGGTTGCCTGACCTAACCAAGCCCTTCTACCTGTATGTAGACGAGAAAGACAGGGTGGCAAAAGGGGTCCTTGTCCAGTACATAGGTCCCTGGAAAAGACCCATAGCTTATCTCTCTAAAAAGCTGGACATGGTGGCCGCTGGATGACCCCCATGCTTAAAAATTATTGCCGCGGTGGCCACTATGGTCAAGGATGCAGACAAGCTAGCCATGGGGCAAGAACTATATGTTACCACCCCACATGCTATTGAAGGGGTACTCAAACAGCCCCCAGACCGCTGGATCAGGAATGCTTGTCTGAGCCTACTGCTCAGACATTATCAGAGCCTACTGCTAAACCCCACCAGAATTTTATTCAAGCCACCTACAACCCTGAATCCTGCAACGCTACTCCCTAACCCAGACTGGGACCCCCCTCTGCATAACTGTCATAAGATTTTGGCACAGGTGCACGGAATCAGGGCTGATCTCTGGGACCGGCCACTGCCGATCGCGGACGCCACCTGGTATACGGACAGTAGCGGTTTTTTCTGAGAAGGAATCAGATACGCGGGGGCAGCCGTAACCACAGAGACGGAGATCATCTGGGCAGAGCCATTGGCAGCCGGAACATTGGCTCAACGGGCAGAACTGATCACCCTGGACAAGGCACTAACCATGGGAAGAAGGTAAATGAATAAACATTTACACCGACAGCAGGTACGCCTTTGCCACCACTCATATCCACGGAGCCCTTTACAGAGAGAGAGGGCTTCTGACAACAGAGGGAAAGACTATTAAAAACAAAATAGAGATTCTTGAACTCCTAAGGGCCTCTGGCTGCCCAAGGCACTAGCTATCATCCACTGTCCAGGACACCAAAAAGCAAACACACCAGTAGCCAGGGGAAACCGGCTAGCTGACTCAAAAGCAAAGGAGGCAGCCCTTTCGGTGACCCAGGTTTTAACAACCACGCTACCCGATCCGGGGGCACCGACCCTGCCGGACACCCGCAACTATACTGGCACTGACCTACAACAGATTAAACGCTTGCCTATGACCCAACGCTTACATGGCTGGTGGAGGGCCACAGACTCCAGCATCATCCTGCCAGAGGAACTAGGACGACGAGTCTTATCCAAAATGCGTCGGAGTACTCATATGGGAACAAAAAAGATGGAAGACCTCATACAACATGCTAAGATCATTATTAAAGACTCTTGAGCAAAGATCCAGCAGATTGTGGCAAGCTGCCATGCATGCCAGGTAACCAACACCACCACCCATGGGTCTAACCCAGGAACCCGACTCAGGGGAGACCGCCCAGGAGCATACTGGGAAGTAGATTTCACTGAGGTAAAGCCTGGAAAGTATGGGTACAAGTACCTGCTAGTTTTCATAGATACCTTTTCAGGGTGGATGGAGGCATTCCCCACCAAGCACGAAACCGCACAAATCGTGACCAAAAAGCTGCTGGAGGACATTCTGCCAAGGTATGGATTTCCTGCCAGGATCGGATCCGACAATGGACTGGGGTTCATTTCTAAGGTAACACAGGGAGTAGCACAAATACTGGGGGGCAGATTGGAAATTATATTGTGCTCACAGACCCCAGAGCTCAGGTCAGGTAGAGAGGATGAATAGGACATTAAAAGAGACCTTAACTAAATTAAATTAGCCTTGGAGACTGTCAGGGACTGGGTCACTCTCCTCCCCTTTGCCCTATATAGGGTGAGAAACTCACCATATAAGATGGGACTGACTCCCTACAAAATCACGTTTGGTATACCCCCACCTATCATGCCTGCCTTGAAACCCAAAGTGCTTGCTCACTTCAATGACCAACAACTTCTCTTCTCCCTCCAAATGTTACAAAGAGCCCATGAGCAGGTGTGGCCAAAGTGAGGGCCCTCTACGAGACCTGACCCCCATCGATATCCACCAGGCAATTGGGTGTATGTGCGGAGGCACCAACAGCAGACATTCTAACCTCAATGGAAAGGACCCTACATTGTAATCCTGACCACGCCCACCGCTCTCGAGGTCGACAGAATAATTCCCTGGGTCCACTACACCCACGTCCAGCCAGCTGATCCACATGCAGTCCTCAAGGACTTTGTTCCAGAATGGAAGAGTCAGCCCAACAAGGACAATCCCTTAAAGCTAAGGCTGCATCGCTCCCACTTACCCTGCTAATATTACTTGTGCTGTATCCCCAACCGCACCCCCCACTAACCATTTAATCTAACCTGGCAAATCATCACCCCAAGCCCTAACCCATGATTGGGTCCTGCATAGGATCCTCTGGAAAAGGGGGGAACGTGGGACCCAAGGAATTTAACAAAAATTCCCTGCCCCTGGACAAGCAGAGCAAGACTAACTCCATTTTGTGCTACACCCACCATCTCATGTATAACCCCCACATGACCTACTTATTGCTTAAGACACTCCCCCACCCTAGTCAAGCCGCTGAGCACACCCTTACTGGAAACCAGCTCATATAGGAATGCGGAACCCCTAACCGCCAAAGAATGTAAACCCTGCCTTTTGTCCGCCAAACTTGCACACCAATTCTTAAACCCCGCCTTTTGCCTGCCAAACTTGCACGCCAATTCTGACCAGAGTGATAGGCTAGTTAAAACAGTTACTATAGGGTAAATTGTAATTCAATTGGCCACCTGCGTTTGGACTGACATGACTATGAAATTTCCTGTGTGTGTTACAATCTCATTGGCCACTGGTCCCTATAAAACTGCTATGCCTTTTAACCTAGGGGTCCAAGTCCCTGCTCCACTGTGTCGGGCATACTTGGGCCCAAGCTCGAGCTTGCAAACAAACCCTCGTGCGTTTGCATCTGTATTGGCTCCTTGGTGGTCTCTCAGATTTGAAATCGGGGGCATTACAGTATGCAGTGGAAATAAATAAATAAAATATCTTAGTTGTTTACAAGAAAAGCTTATCTGTATCTTCATGTTATACAAGTCAAATACTTTTCTGCTCACATCTTCTTCATTTTAGTAACCAAGCTATAGAAACAACCTCTGAAATACACCATTGCCACTATTGTGATAGAAGATAGTAATGTTGGGTCCATGAAAAGGCTATCAAATTTCATGCTTGAATATTGCCTATTGCACGTAGACTTAAGATTCTTTGAACAAAGCAAGTCACATGGTCAAGACTGATGTCACTCTGTACGAATTCACCTATTACAAAGAAAGGTAGCAAATATTTGGGAAAAAGAGTATAATTTTATAGTAACACTAATAGACCATAGTCCTACAAGAAAAGCCTGTTGGTCATATTTTCTCTACCAAAATTTTTTCTTCCTTTGGTCTATAGATTTCTTATGGAGATATTGTACAACATACCTTATATTTGTGGTTTTGACAATACATTCTATTGATTCTGCCATTTTTAGTTACATTTTAAGGCTATATTTCTAGTCTTATTCCAGTTAATAATTGTTATATTCTCTAAGTAGAATTGTTAATTTCATCAGCATAGAGACCTGTAATCTCTAGGGAAGATTTTGGCCATAGATTGTTTTGATATTAATTTGAAACTATATATTACTATCCAAGGTGGCATTTTTTTAAAATTTTATTTTGATATTTACTTGATGTCTTAGTTCAGGCTACTATAACAAAAATAGCATAGACTGAGTAGCTTCACCAGCAACACTGTATATCACAGTTCTGAAGGTTAAAAAGTCCAAATCAAGGCACCTGCAGATTCCATGTCCAGTGAGGACCACTTCCTGGATTGAAGATGGTCTTCTCACTATATCCTCAGATGGCTGAGAAAAATCATCTTTCTGCTGTCTCTTTCTATAAGGAAACTATTAACCTCATGGCCTAATTATCTCCCAAAGGTCCCACTTCTAAAAACCATCATATCGGGGATTAGACTTCAACATGAATTTTGGGGGGAAGACATTCCATTCATAGCCCTTGGTATTTACTTTTACATGTTTTTAATTTTATTTAATTAATTTCACTGAATGACATTTAAAAACTAATGCCTTTTGTAAATAATATACAGCAGTATTATCTTAATCTGATACCTTTGGGGAGGCAATTATCCATGGTGTATCTATTCAATTCAGATTCTCTTCAAGGGTATTTGCACAGCAGCACAGTAGATAGTCTACGAAATTATAGTGTCTCCCTCTAAGTTAGAGGGTAGACTTATTTACATTCTAGAATAGTAGTCTCCCTCTTCACATAGGCAGTTTGCTTATATACAGGGCAATAGATATAATATCTACTTGGGAGAAAGAGGTGGGCAGATGTGACAATAGCCCTTTATAAAATTAGGATTTTCCAATGCCTGGGGTTCATCAGCTGTGATAGAGATCCACTTGGGCCCACTCTTAAATAATCCCCAGTCTTCCCATAGGAGATAAGAATAATTTATACCAATATGGATTTGTAGTGCCAGTGTACAAGACTCACAGCCACACTGTGGCTTAGAAATTACTTGATCATTTGAGATGGAAGGTTTTTTTTGCATCTCGCGTCCATGAAATACAGCTAGATCAACACTAAACCATCCCACACACCTGGAAAACTGATTTGAGGATTGATATAACAATCTGACAACCTAAACCACAGAACTCAGAGGTACGTGGAGTAGAGAGGTGAACTGAAGGAATGAGAAGCCGCAGAGGGCAGGGAGCTGCTTTTGCTTGCAGAGAGAGGATGGAGATGGCGGGGGTGGGGGGGTGGGGGGAGGGGAGAGTACGGGAAAAGCACCTCCCCAAAAGCACCTGGAGAGAAAGTAGAAAAGTGGAAACAGCTGCAGGGACTGAAATACAAAGGGAGAAAGGAGAGGGGTTAAATTCCATTAAGACTCTACTAACAGGGGTAGCACAGAGTCTGAAACTCTGCAGTTCAATACCTAGTGGTGCTCTGGTGAGAGGGGCAAATCCCAGGAGCAGATGGAGGTCCGGGGGTCCTCAAGCCACACAGGGAGAGATGATTCCCCTGCTGGGAGGACATTTGGTAGAGGCTGTGTGGCCACCCCACAGGCAAAGGTCCCAGGAGACCCCAAAGAACAACCACATTTGCTGGTGCTGGAACAAGGTCATTAAGGGTGAAGCCTGGCACCAGATATGTGCTGTGATTTTTCCATAATCCCTGAAACGGTGCTGCTACATGATCGCATGAACTTTTTCTAGAGTGGACTGGCACCCAGCCGCAGTGTCTGGGCATTGGCAGCAGTGTGGTCCCATGAGTGCTCTTGGGTGCAGGTAGCACCCACCCATTGATCGGTGAGACCCTGCCCCAGAAGGTCTGAGTGGGTCAAAGCCACAGTCCCTCAGAAGTGAAGGGTTGGGAAACAGCCACATCTGATATAAAACCCAGGAGGGAGGTGCCACCTGGCAACCTGACAGCTTGATCACAGACAGTGTTAAAGCGGGGAGTGGACGCAAGCCAGCAACAAAGGACAGTTGTGCAACAGCTAATCAGGGAGAACAGAGTTCTGATACTAGAGAATGGGTTGCTGGGTGACGCCATTTTCACCCTTCCCAAGCATGCACATACACATACACACCTATAAGCAGCACAACTATCCACACCAATAAGCTAAGGAGCACCATCTAGTGGGGAATGGAGCTGTTACACTAACCCCACCCAACTGGGCCAACCTTGCTCTTCAGAAACACCACAAGTCTCTCCACCTACTTAGTTTACAGACTATAAGTTGCTTCATAATTTGACTTCTAGGAGAAAACTATGTAAGTTGAATCGTATTTTGGTTTGTTCCCTGGTCCATCTATTCAATTTTCTTTTTTTTTTTCATTTATTTTCTTTTTCTTGATACAGAAAGAAAAAAATTTATTTTTATTTTCAATTTTTATTAAAAGTATTTTTATTTTTTTCTACTATATTTTTTACTTTTTTGTAAATTTCTCAAATTCTATTTTACTTCCATCATTTCATTTTATTCTATTTCATTATATTCATTTTTCAAATTTTCATTTTCCTTTTTTTCGTTTTTTTAAATTTTTTCTTCCCCCTTTTTTCTCTAATCTGTCAAGCTCCTTTCAACAACCAGACCAAAACACACCTAGGATCCAGCATCATTTATTTCATTTGTGTGTGTGTGTGTGTGTGTGTGTGTATGTGTGTGTGTGTGTGTATGTCTTGTTTTTAATTTTAATTTTTTTTTACCTTATTAATTCCTTTTCTTCCTTCAAAATGACAAAATGAAGGAATCCATCCCAAAAGAAAGAACAGGAAGAAACGACAGCCAGGTACTTGATCAACACAGATACAAGCAAGATGTCAGAAATAGAATTTAGAATCACAATAATAAGAATATTAGCTGGGATCTAAATAGATTAGAATCCCTTTCTGTGGACATAAAAGAAGTAAAAGCTAGTCAGGATGAAATAAAAAATGTTGTAACTGAGCTGCAATCTCAAAATGATGCCATAGTGGCAAGGATGGATGAGTCTGAGCAGTGAATCAGAGATACAGAGGACAAACTTATGGAGAACAATGAAGCAGAAAAAAAGAGGGATACTAAGGCAAAAGAGAACGATTTAAGAATTAGAGAAATCAGTGACTCATTACAAAGGAATATCAAAATCATATGGATCCCAGGGATGAAGAGAGAGAAAACGGGGTAGAAGGGTTAGGTGAGCAAATCATAGTGGAAAACTATCCTAACCTGGGGAAAGACACAGACATCAAAATCCAGGAAGCACAGAGGACTCCCATTAGATTCAACAAAAACCAACCATCAACGAGGCATATCATAGTCAAATTCACAAAATACTCAGGCAAGGAAAGAATGATGAAAGCAGTAAGGGGAAAAATGTCCTTAACCTACAAGGGAAGACAGATCAGGTTTGCAGCAGACCTATCCATAGAAACTTGGCAGGCCAGAAAGGAGTCACAGTATATATTCAATATGCTGAAACGGAAAAATATGCAGCCAAGAATTCTTTATCCAGCAAAGCCGTCATTCAAAATAGATAGAGAGATAAAAAGTTTCCCAGACAAAACTTAAAGGAGTTCATGACAACTAAACCAGCCCTGCAAGAAATTTTAAGGGGACTCTCTAAGGGTAGAAAAGACAAAAAAAAAAAAAAGACCATAAGCAACAAAGACTAGAAAGGACCATAGAACACCACCAGAAATTCCAAATCTACAAGAAACATAATGGCAATAATTCAAATCTTTCAGTACTCACTCTAAACGTCAATGGATTAAATGCTCCAATCAAAAGATATAGGGTAACAGAATGGATAAGAAAACAAGATCCATCTATATGCTATTTATAAGAGACCCATTTTAGACTTAAAGACAATTTCATATTGAAAGTAAGGGGATGGAGAACCATCTATCATGCTAATGGTCGACAAAAGAAAGCTGGAGGAGCCATGCTTATATCAGACAATCTAGATTTTAAACTAAAGAATGTAGCAAGAGATGAAGAAGGGCATTATGTCATAATTAAGGGGTCTATCCACCAAGAAGACCTAACAATTGTAAACATTTATGCTTCAAATATGAGAGCACCCAAATATATAAATCAGTTAATCACAAACATAAAGAAACTCATTGATAATAATACCATATTATTAGTGGACTTCAATACCCCACTTACAACAATGGACAGATCATCTAAATAGAAAATCAACAAGGAAACAATGGCTTTAAGTGACACACTGGACCAGATGGACTTAATAGATACAGTCAGAACACTTCATCCTAAAGCAGAAGAATATACATTCTTCTCCAGTGCACATGGAACATTCTCCAGAATAGATCACATACTGTAACACAAATCAGCCCTAAACAAGTACATACAGATCAAGATCATACCTGAATATTTTCAGACCACAAGTCTATGAAACTTGAAATCAACCACAAGAAAAAAATGTGGAAAGATAACAAATTCTTGGAGACTAAAGAATATCCTACTAAAGAATTAACGGGCTAACCAAGAAGTTAAAGAGGAAATTAAAAGTACATGAAAGCCAATGAAAATGATAACACCACACCCCAGAACCTCTGGGATGCAACAAAGGTGGTCATAAGAGGGAAGTATATAGCAATCCAGGCCTTCCTAAAGAAGGAAGAAAGGTCTCAGATATGCAGCCTAACATTGCACATTAAAGATCTGGAATTAGAACAGCAAATAAAACCCAAAACCAGCAAAAGACAGGAAATAATAAAGATTAGAGAAAAAATCAATGCTATCAAAACCAAAAAAAAAAAAAAAAAACAAAAAAACAACAACAGTAGAACAGATCAGTGAAACCAGAAGTTGTTTCTTTGAAAGAATTAACAAAATTGATAAACCACTAGCCATTTTGATCAAAAAGAAAAAGGAAATGACCCAAATAAATAAAATCAAGAATGAAAGAGGGGAGATCACAACCAATGCAGCAGAAATACAAACAACAATAAAAGAATATTATGAGCAATTATACACCAATAAAATGGGCAATTTAGAAGAAATGGACAAATTCCTAGAAACATATAAAATACCAAAACTGAAACAGGAAGAAAGAGATAATTTGAACAGACCCATAACCAGTAAGGAAATCGAATTAGTAATCAAAAATCTCCCAAAAAACTAGAGCCCAGGGCCAGATGGCTTTGCAGGGGAATTCTACCAAACATTTAAGGAAGAGTTAACACCTATTTTCTTGAAGCTGTTCCAAACAATAGAAATGGAACGAAAACTTCCAAACTCTTTCTATGAAGCTAGCATTACCTTGATTCCAAAACTAGACAAAGACCCCACTAAAAAAGGAGAATTATAGACCAATTTCCCTGATGAACATGGATGCAAAAATCTTCATTAAGATATTAACCAACTGGATCCAACAATACATTAAAAAAAATTATTCACCACAACCAAGGGGGATTTATACCTGGGATGCAGTCCTGGTTCAATATCTACAAAACAATTTACGTGATTCATCACATCAATAAAAGAAAGGACAAGAACCACATAATCCTCTCAATAAATGCAGAGAAAGCATTTGATAAAATATAACATCCTTTCTTGGTAAAAACTCTCAAGAAAGTAGGGATAGAAGGAGCATACCTCAAGATCATAAAAGCCATATATGAACCCACCACTAATATCATCCTCAATGGGGAAACACTGAGAGCTTTCCTCCTACGGTCAGGAACAAGACAGGGATGTCCACTCTCACCACTGTTATTCAACATAGTATTAGAAGTCTTAGCCTCAGCAATCAGACAACACAAAGAAATAAAAGTCATGCAAGTCGGCTAGGAGGAGATCAAACTTTCACTCTTCGCAGATGACATGATACTCTATATGGAAAACCCAAAAGATTCCACAAAAAACTGCTAGAACTGATCCATGAATTCAGCAATGTTCCAGGACATAAAATCAATGCACAGAAATTGGTTTCATTTCCATACACAATTAATGAAGTAACAGAAAGAGAAATCAAGGAATCAATCCCATTTACAATTACACAAAAAACTATAAAATACCTAGGAATAAATCTAACCAAAGAGGTGAAAATACATATACTGAAAACTATGGACAGCTAATGAACGAAATTGAGGAAGAAAAAATATGGAAAACTATCCCATGCTCCTGGATAGGAAGAACAAATATTGTTAAGATGTCTATACTATCCAAGGCAATCTACATATTCAATGCAATACCTATTAAAATAACACCAGAATTCTTCACAGAGCTAGAACAAACAATCCTAGAATTTGTATGGAACCAGAAAAGACCCCAAATAGCCAAAGCAATCTTGAAAAAGAAAACCAAAGCAGGAGACATCACAATCCTGGACTTCAAGCTGTATTACAAAGCTGTAATCACCAAGACAGTATGGTACTGGCACAAAAATAGACACTCAGATCAATGGAACAGAATAGAGAATCCAGAAAAGGACCCACAAACATATAGCCAGCTAATATTTGACAAAGCAGGAAAGAATATCCAATGGAATAAAGACAGTGTCAGCAAGTTTTGCTGGGAAAACTGGACAGCAACAGGAAGAAAAATGAACCGGACCACTTTCTTACATCATACACAAAAATAAACTCAAAATTCTGAAAGACCTAAATGTAAGACAAGAAGACATCAAAATCCTCAAGGAGAAAGCAGGCAAAAACCTTTTTGACCTTGGCCGCAGTTACTTTTTACTCAACACGTCTCCGGAGGCAAGAGAAACAAAAGCACAAATGAACTATTGGGACCTCATCAACATTAAAACCTTCTGCACAGCAAAGGAAACAATCAGCAAAAGTAAAAGGCAACTGATGGAATGGGAGAAGATATTTGCAAGTGACATATCAGATAAAGTGTTAGTATCCAAGATCTATAAAGAACTTATCAAACTCAACACCCAAAATAATAATCCAGTGAAGAAATGGGTAAAAGACATGAATAGACACTTATCCAAAAAGACATGCAGTTGGCCAACTGACACATAAAAAAAATGCTCAACATCACTCATCACCAGGGAAATACAAATAAAAACCACAATGAGATACGATCTCACACCTGTCAAAATGGCTAACATTAACAACTCAGGCAAAAACAAGTGTTGACAAGGATGCGGAGAAAGAGGATCTCCTTTGCACTGCTGGTGGGAATGCAAACTGGTGCAGCCACTCTGGAAAACAGTATGGAGGTTTCTCAAAAAATTAAAATTAGAACTCCCCTACAACCCAACAATTGCACTACCAGTTATTTATCCAAGGGATACAGATATGCTGGTTCGAAGGGACACATGTACCCCAATGTTTATAGCAGCACTATCAACAATAGCCAACGTATGGAAAGAGCCCAAATGTCCATCGATGGATGAATGGATAAAGAAGATGTGGTATATATACACACGGGAGTATTATTCGGCAATCAAACAGAATGATCTTGCCATTTGCAACTATGTGGATGGAATTTGAGGGCATTATGCTGTGTGAAGGTAGTCAGAGAAAGAGAAATATCATATGACTTCACTCATATGAGGACTTTAAGATACAAAACAGATGAACATAAGGGAAGGGAAGCAAAAATAATATAAAAACAGGGAGGGGGACAAAACATAAGAGATTCTTATAGAGAACAAACAGAAGGTTACTGGAAGGGTTGTGGGAGGGGGGATGGGCTAAATGGGTAAGGGTCATTATGGAATCTACTCCTGAAATCATTGTTGCACTACATGCTAACTTGGATGTAGATTTAAAAAAAAAAAGAAAAGAAAAGAGAAAAAAAGGAATTACTTGATCATTTTACAATACATTGTCTTTTAATAGATTATTATAATGTGTTTAAAAGTACTATGATTATGGACATATTTCAATTCTTTCTTTTACTTCTATTTTCTTTTTTAATTTCATTTTTTTCTGTGTGTTTATTTGTTGAATTTAATTTTGTCTTTTCCCAATATCTACTGATTAAAATTTTCCTTTTAAAGTCTTTTCATTCCTCTGATGGTTTGGATCATCTAAAATCTTTTTTTTTTTTTTTTTTTTTTTTTTTTTTAGGGAGAAAGAGAGAGTGCTTGCATGCCTGTGCAAGTGCATGATCAGGGGAAAGATTAAGAATCTTAAGCAGGCCCTACGCCTAGCATGGAGCCCATTGCAGGGCTGATCTCACAACCCTGGGATCATGACCTGAGCCAAAATCAATAGTCTGGCACTTAACTGACTGAGCTACCCAGCACCCCATTTCTGAATCTTTGTAATGAATATTAAACATTAAGCAAATACAAACAGAATTTGTTTTTCATAATAAAGTATAAATTGTTCAGTAACTCTGTTATGTAGCTAATTTAGATAAAAAATATTAGCATGGTAAGATTAAAGATTTGTCAAATTTGTTGATCTTAAGAACCAACTATGGCTTCATTGATTTTCTCTATTTCTACTTTTTTAAATTTCATTTATTCATATTCTAATTTTTATTATATATATAGATATATATATATGTACACACATATATATGTATCTGCTTCTTTTGAGTTTATTTTGCTCTTCTTTTTCCAGCTTCTTCAGATGTTCAACAAGGTAATTCATTTGAGATCTTTCTTCTTTTTTAGTATCAGCAATGGAAACTGTAAATTTCTTTTTTTCTTTTCATTGGATTAATAAGTTTCTGTTTGTATTTTTTCTTTAAAATAAATCATTTAAATTTGTGCTTAAACTATTAGAATTATTGCTTACCTTCATTTTTTCTAAATCTCTGCTGTCACTATATCAATATCCTTTGATATCTTCAACTGTTCTTACTTTCATTGCAAAATGAATATAAGTGAAATTTCATCTTGAGATTGATTTTTTATGTTTTTTCAAAGTTTATTTATTTATTTGGGCAGAGAGACAGGGAGAAAGAGAACAACCCAAGCAAGCTCCATTCTGCCAGCACAGAGCACAGCAGGAAGTGAGGCTTGAACTCACAAAACTGCAAGATCATGACCTGAGCCAAAACCAAGAATTAGACACTTAACTGACTGAGCCACGCAGGTACCCCAAGACTGAACACTTACTACTTATTTAGAAAATAGTATTTTTACTTATTTTATTACACTGTAGTTTTTCTTTACATACAACTAAGATTTTTTCTTCTAAATATCCTTCCAATTTCTTCCTAGGGGATCTATAAACAATCGTGAAAATATCTGTGTCACCACACAATGAAATTTCAATTTTCCTGTATATCAAGTGAAAATTTATTTTATTTCATCCATTTTAGATGTTGCATTTTTATTAGTATTTTTATTTTGTTTTTATTTTTTGGTATTCTTTATTTCTTTTTTATTTTAGATGTTGAGTTTTTACATTTTGATGTCTAATATCCAACATCAATTTATTCTGTCTCTTTACCTTTCCTTGAAACGTGATAAATATAAATGTCAATTTGTCATAGAACAGAGTGATACATGATGCATATTTTCTACTAAATACATTTAGAATTATTATTGAATGTATCTAACTTTCTCTTGGTTGAGAAATATTGTTTGTTTTTGTAATATTTAAAATCTTACCTACAAGTTTCCCTATTCTGAAAAAAAAAATTTCCTTTAATGTATGGAAGGTCTTTGATTTAAACCTACATAGTCTTTACTTGAGAGTAATAACAGAGGAGTGAGTTTGAGATTGTGAAGGTGGATGTGTTAGTATTTTTTTAAGCATCTGGCAAATATCACATTTAATCTTTGATGTAAGAAATCCTAGAATCAATTTTCTTTTCTTTACATTTTTTTAAATGTTTATTTCTGAGGGAGGGAGGGGGGAGGGAGGGAGGAAGAGAGAGAGAGAGAGAAACAGTGTGTGAATGGGGAGGAGCAGAGAGAAAGACAAACACAGAGTCTGAAGCAGGCTCCAGGCTCTGAGCTTGTCAGGACAGAGCCCAACATGGGGCTCAAACCCATGGACTGTGACTTCATGACCTGAGCCAAAGTCGGACGCTCAACCGTCTGAGGCACCCAGGTGCCCCCATTTTTCTTATTAGATGGCAAATGGAAAAAAAAATCTTCCCTGGGATATATAGAACCAATGTTCTGTTATAATAAGAAAATGTTGTTTAGTCATTAACTTGCCTCTTGAATTATATTTCAATATCTTTTTTACTTGACTTATACATTACTTGTATTTCAACTATCATTTATGTGTGAAAGTATTTCCCCATACTAAATAAAAACAGCTTACAGATTTTAGGTGTCGATTCTATTTCTTCCATATTTCTACATTTTGGTCCTAATACTGTGCAACGGTTGGACAATACCATGTCATAAGTTTTATGTATACATAATTTATTAGACGGATAAATTCTGTATCTAATCATAGAAAATAACAAATATTTTAGAATTAGTGTTAAAACATGTAAATTCCCCCTTAAACCCTCTTTTTAATATCCCTAAAATTATGCTAATTTTAGAAATAGCTAACTTCTCCATAATATTTATAATATTTCCATATGTATTTAAAAAAATATTTCCAGAGTTTTGAAATTACTTATTATCTTAGGGTTACATAATCAAGAAGTCCTCTCTTTTCATTTAAATAATCTTAGTCTTTGGACTGAATAGAGTTCCATGGTTGGCAAAGTTCTTTTTGTCAATCTCAGGCAACTGCTTCTAGCATGCAATTTGTCATTTGAGAAGGAAGTGGAGCATGGCCCAGCTGTGAAGTGAACTGATGGAAAATTATGAATCAAGTTAGCAAGAAGGAGAATTCCAAGGTTGACTTGAAATATCAGGAAGACCTATGCTTCAGGAATCCCGAGCAGAATTATGGAAACAGTTCATGTAAGGCATTAATAAAAATAGTCCCAAAAATGACACAAAGTTATTATGCCAGTTTAAGGCTTGTAAAATAGGGCAGATATTGAGAAAACCTTCAAAGAGTAGAATTGATAGCAAAAAAGGAATGGTTTAGTCAGTCTTATTCAAAACATATTGTCTTTTTTCTAACTGCAAAGCAATATGTTCTATCCTGAGGATAAAAGTAATAAATGAAAAAAAAAAAAAAAATAAGGTCCATATGCTTATAAACTTAGAATCAGTTAATGCCAAGATCAAGTCTATATTCTTTTATCTTGAGTATATACACTGGTCCCACTCCAACCGATACTCAACTCTACAGTCAGAGCAGAGAAACTTGAGATGGTCTAATTAGGTCTCAGGGAAGTCATAAATACATGCACTATAGCCGGAATTCACCAATCAAAAACATTAGGTATGGGATATGGTGCGGTTTGGGTTGCCTGCTTTAACTACATTGATTATTTTGATCAGAAAAGTCTTAAGTGTTATTTGAAAAATGTGATATAATAAGTAACAGTATAAAGAGTAAAACCCAAGTCATCTTCCATTATATCTACCACTGATAGCTCTGTTTTATGTATATCTGTTCAAAATTATTCCATTCATATAATACAAATTTAGACATGCTGCTTGCTTTTACTACTGTGAATTACTTTTTAAAATTTTTTATTGTTATGACCTTTTACTTTTGATCAAATCTAAAATCCTCAACAGGCTCCAAGTCCTTCTCTAGCCTCTGAAACTTGATTTTCCCTTTCCTAACCTGGACAACAGTCCAGACAAACTCCTCACAGTGACCCAGCATTGAGGTCGGTAGTAGATGTGCTTGATATGTTCTTGCAACATCCCAACTTTTACTAACCTAACACCTTCTTATTATGTGTATTTCATCTTAATTTTAATTTTCCTTGACTTCCTTAATCTCACAGACAAGTTACACTCTGTAATTCTAATAATTAATACACTTGATATAACTTATTTTAGGGTCTTCATTCTCACTAATTTCTTAAATACATTGTCGTATATTGTATGTTTATTGTTTACTGATATACTTTCACAAGGTAAATGCTGACTGAAGCAATACCCTTTTTGTAAACTGTTAATTACAAATTTTAGACATATTTCTATATTAAGATATGCCCACATATTTTTAATAATAATATATTTAACTAAATGAATTAGCTGTATTTTATTTAGTTTCTCCTCGAACATTGGTAATTACCACCTTGATAGAATTTTAAACAAAGTTTTAAAATATATATATGAGCAATTTATACAAATTCCCTATTTATTAATTTATTTACTAAAACATATGTATTAGAGGTAGAATTTTTGGGTAAAGTTCATGCACTTTTACTTATTTTGATATGCATACACATAAAAATATATTGCCAAATGAGCTCAAGACTAGCAAAAAATACACCAAGTTACTTTTATATTAGTATATAAAGGACAATGGCCATAAGAAATAGCATCTGAAGGCTATTTTGTGAGTCTTACATCATGCTGCTCTTTTACTTTATTATGAAACAGCAGTTTTATATATTATTAACTTCATTTTGAGTTAAAATTTAACCCTTTGTTCACAAACATTCAAGGATACCTGTTTATAGTAATGACAATAATGTTGTCAATAATGACAGTAATAGTAAGTAGCAACAATAGTATTAGAAGCAGAAGGAGCAGGAGTGACAGAAGTATCACCAGTAACATAAAACTCCTTCTGAATGTAAATAAGTATATCATTAGTTATTGCAAGCTCTTGGCAATCAGTGCTATTCTAGTGCAGCAGGAACCTTAAGGATTATTAAAGACTAAAATGGGTTGCTGAACATCTACTGAAATACAAGCAAAGAGTAATTAAATTATTTTATCAGAGAAGTATATGCAAAAGAAAATAGAAAGTCTCTATTAACTTCTCAATAATATTTGTGCTTAAATCTTCGACCATATTCTACTGCACTCCAAACACATGTATTACTTACTCATTATAGCAATTACAATGACCAAAGTTTTCTCTTTACGATTATGATCTTCCTTTACTCTTCTTCAGTGTGCCTAAAATATGACAATCACCAAACAAATAGCAGTTACAGTGCTTTACAAATGGGAACTTCTTTTCAAGTTAAAAATGTATTACTAGATTATTTCAATTTTATTTTTCTTGTATGGTCAATATTTCTCTTTGCAATATTTGTAAGACATTTTTAAAATGTAAATAATTGCAATGAAGTAAAATGACAATTATGTTTTAATGTATGATTTTGTAGAGAAATCAAATAATTCAGTGATGCAAATAAAATGAGGGATATGGGGGAAAATTAATATATATGCAAAGTCATATATACACACATATATTGTAAAACACATAAATTTGCTCAATATCTACTAAACAGAATTCAGAGTAGGTTATGAAATTAAAAAAAAGTAAGTAGGACCTATTAGTGGAGCATGGAATCCTTAATAATTCAGATTGATCTAGTAGAATTTCTGTTTGGTCATGCTTATACATCTTATACTATAACAAAACTTTTAATACTGCAATCAATTATTCAGTATTTCCCTCTTCCATAAATGTTTAGCATTTATATTTCCTGTTAAATACATATTAAAAATAATAAACACATGGTCTTATTATATTGTTGTATACATTTTTAAAACTTTGAAGTTCTCTGAAGAAGCAAAGTGTTGAGGCTTATTTCATTTTGATTCTTGTTATAGATGCTTTATACCATGATATTGACTTTGGTTGTGAGCTGTTCTTCTGGTAGAATTGATTTATGATACACTCCGTTGCTATCCAGACAGTTTCCAGTGAAGTGACAAAGAAGTTCTGCTTCCATACCCATCTAATCAATGGAAAGTAAAGCAAGACCAGACAAAACAAAACCCTTTATACAAGGTGACTGGATACTAAATGTCATGTAGTGTGTGTGCTAGGTGTGAAAATAATTAGTGGACATATATACCTTGTTAATTGGCATTGTTATGTGCTTCCTAAAAGACCAACTGGTACAGAGACTATAAGAACTGTTGCTGCATCAAATGGTTTATTAAAAAACAAATGTCCATAAATGTTATGTGAAATTTAACTCTTCTGCTTATAATCTTTCCTTTTTTTTCTTTGTGAGGACATATATATTCAAACATTTAAAGTATAAATAGCAATTGACTAAATGAGAAAGTATATATTCAGGTAGGAAAATGACTGAGATAACACTACTTTGTCAAATTGAAGATTGTGACACTTATTCTACATTATCTTTACCGTCGAACATACTAAATATTGCTGTGCATTGGTTAGAGCATAAAACCTTTGCAGAGAGGGAAAACAGATGACAAGTAGTGAAGGGAAGATACAGTGAGAGCAGATTTTAGTGAGTCTTGTATGCCATGATGGCCCCTAAGGACGATTTAATTAAGTAAAAAGAAAATTAAATGCTCTACTTGTACTTTGTTTTATAAATATGTTTGTGTGCAGTGTATACAATGAAAGGGACTGGAAACAGGAAGTACTGAGGAAGACTATTGCTGTGGTACAAAGAATATTAGGAAAGTCTCTGGGAGAGACATATAATAGAGAATGAAGGAGAGGGAACAGATTTTGTGGTGTTTTGAATATAATTTTTGCAACCTGGTTACTGATAGAACATGGAGATGGGAGGGTGGGTGAGGGGTATTGAGGAGGGCACCTTTTGGGATGAGCACTGGGTGTTGTATGGAAACCGACTTGACAATAAATTTCATATATTGAAAAAATATTGTTTTAAAAGAACATGGAGAGTAAAATACAGAAATGAGAGGAGAACGTTTCTAAGATTTCTAGTCCAAGTAAATAAGTAGATTGAAACACCATTGATTAATCTATGGAATGAAAACAGAAAAACATTCGGAAAAAGGATGCAAGACTTAAGATGCATTCAATCACAGGTTTCTTGATTTCAAAATGAGTGCAGGTTATCTCTGTAAAAATTGCAAATAAATTCTCAGAATGGCACTATGCCCCATAGGGTATAATTTGGTGTCATAGCAGCAGATTGATGATCTTAGACCTTGTCTATTATGGCAGCAATTACCCTGACAGTGATAGACTTATATTTGGGGAGTAGATTTGCCTTCTCTGTCTATAACACTTCTGCCAGTACTGTCACTCACAGGTTTATAGACTATTGTGATGCTCACCAAGGTATTCCATAAAACACTTCCTACCAGGAAAGTTATGGCAAGGTAAATGTGGCAGTATATTCATCTGTGTGGAATTTTCTGGTCTTCTCACGCATTCCATCAACCAGAACTGTCCGACTTGGGAGAGCTCCATAGTGACTTTCAGAGGGCTCAGTTAAGGGAATAGATGGCCAATATGAACATGTTGCATTGGGAAGTTGGCTTATAAGATGAGGCATTTTTCTAAAATCAGCAACCAACATAAGAGGCAGTCTCCCCCATAGCCAGAAATATAAATACTGAAACCAAGAGTAGAGATAGGAGTGGTTTCTCTTTTTACTACACCTAATAATCTGAAGGATGTTTGTTTCTGTTTCCATAACTTGTGCCCATAGTATCCAAGGGAAGTCTGCTTCATTCAGAGAACCTACCAATGATTCCAATGAATTGGAAATTAAAATTGCCCCCCATCATTTGGCATTTCTCATTCAGATTAAATAACAAATCAATACGGAACCTGCAATGTTAATTTTTCTCCTGATTACTCATGAAAATTATGTTGTTGATACCTAGCACAGAACAGGAGGACTGACTGGAAATCAGAATGAATTCAGCATAATTCTTCTTAGAACTATCTTTCCTTAAAATTTTGGTCAGTGGAAAGCTGATTTCTAACAACAACAACAACAAAAAAATAGGCAGAGGTAGCTTATATTGTACAGGAATAACACTTTGAGTTATTTCCCCAGGTCAAGAACTCAATTTATCTGTGATGTAGAAGAGGGTAAAATATATATGGAATGATTAGTGCCTATCATTATTTAGACACATAAAGGTGTCTATTTTTACTAACTTATACTTCATGGGCTAGCTAGCAAGTCCAGGACAATAGCAGCTATATATTTTATATTATGTATTTTTTCCTCCACATTCCCACCACTTTATATGAAGAATGTCAGTGGCTACAAATTGATAGCACCCATGATGATACATTTGCTAGCAGATGATTATGCTTTGTGTATGCCTGAGACAGAGACACAAACTTTTACCCAAATGAAGGATAAGAGTGAAAAACTTAGGGGGCAAAGTGATGGACTTTGCCAGATCTTCCATTTGTGGTTCTAAATCTGCTCTTTCTCCTCCTTCTCCTGCCCTCTGCCCTGGGAAGCTCAGCTCATTGGCTTCTAGTTCCATACATCCAATGCAAAGTCCTTGCCAGAAATCATAGGGAGGAATTATATTGATATAAATCTATTTACTCCAGTATGTTTGTCCCTGGGGGCTATTCGGTCTGTCTGTATCTCTTGGATGAAAGTCACTACTTCATTTAGGGCAACTTTCTTTACTTACTTCTCACTTTCCAGGTTCTGTGGGCCACTTGATCCCCAGGTCTCTTCATTCCTGAGATACTGAGAGTTGCTCTGTTTTCAGGTGAATAAAAGCACCTCCGCTGCTACTTATTGTGGATTCCTGCATTATTCTTTGTGGTTTTAGCCATCCTTACACCTTGTACATATTCTTATTGTAAAAAATACACAATGAGATTTCTTAATTTGAGTGTGCCATACATTTCCTTTTACGACCATGAAGTTGATGTGAGAACTTTCTAAGACAAGCCACATAGGAAGCCATGAAAGTGCTACAGGGAAAATTAGAAATTTTGAGGTGACCATTGCAGGCCACCTCATAAATCTTCCATGTTATTTGTTGAGAGGCAACTGCTGTAAGCAAGAATAATTGACCAAAGCAGAATTGCTGGTAGAGGCAGGGAAAGTTGCTTTGAAATAATTTGGGATATCAAAGGCTGCAGATCTCATAGATCACCAATGAGATACAAGTCATAAAAATGAATAGAAGTCAGGACTGGCAAAAGCTAAAGAAAACACGAAGGTCTTATTTTTAAGTCCTTTGTTAAAGCAACAATAAAACACAAAGAAATTTTTACAAGACCTTTATATATTTTAAAAATTACCTGATATTTCTAGATAAACTAATAAAAAGCTAATGAAGCAAACTGTAGCCTTGAAAGAACAACATAAAGAATGAACACACCTTTGGATTCTATGTCTCCCTCCCTCCCTCCCTCCCTCTCTCTCTCTCTCTCTCTGCCTCTCCCCCTTTTGCACACTGTCTCTCTCTCTCTCTCAAAAATAAACATTAATTTTTTAAAATACACACACACATACACACACCATTAGAAAAAGACAAACAATAAAAGATGGCAGAAAACCAAATAATTTGCAAAGGAAATGATAAAAATTATGAAATAAATTTTAAGTGTAAATAACTCCAGTAAAGATAAATGATAGTCTGGGTATCTATTAAAAATACTACTACATCGTGGGTCATCAGGGTGACTCAGTCAGTTGAGCACCCAACTCTTGATCGTGACTCAGGTGATGATCCCAGGATCATGGGATCAAACCCCACATTGGGCTCCACACTGAGCAGAGAGCCTGCTTGTTATTCTCTCTCTCATTCTCCCTCTTCCTCTGCCCCTCTCCCCTGCTTGCGTGTGCTCTCTTTCTCTCTACATTAGATAGATAGATAGATAGATAGATAGATAGATAGATAGATAGAAGATAGGTATACTAAATCAGGTTGAAATCATACTTCTGGAGGGCAGTATTCCTTATTAGCAGTCGCTACATTGACAAGATACTTAAGGAAAGGTCATGGGAGGCAAGAATATTTTATCTAGCCAAGTTTTCCTTTGAGTAAAAGAACAAAGACAAATCTTTGAGTTTAGAACATTAGAACTTGAGTTGAGAAGTCTAGATAGATTACTCACAAACACTCTAGGGAACAAATTTCATTCAAACAATTGATGACTGGGAAAATGTGTAAAATGTCTGAGGTGAACACTGAGAACATTTAACTGTAACATTAAGAGTAAAACAAAGGAAGGGTAAGTGGTTCATAATCATAGAATGTAATTGGTAAAAATAAGGAAAAAAAATCACAAAAATGGGGAAAGGATAAGAAAAAGTAGAAGTGGATTGATCTCCCTAATGTTCTCATGTGTAATAGCTGGGAATTAAGAGCTGACAAATCAATTAGTTGAAATTATTTTAAAAACACAGAGGTAAAGATTAGAAATGATAATATTGATGGCAATGATAGAAGGGTTAGGATAAAGGTATTACAAAATGACATACATATAAAGATGGCTATTAGAAGAAATAGAAGAATGTTTCCTTAAACATAAAAACTAGTATAAAAAAAGAAAAAGTATTTAAGATATATACACACAAATGGTTAATATACCATAAAATATCACAGGAATAAAATCAAGCATATCTAGCACATGATTAAGGCAAATAGGCTTAACTCTCTAACAGAAAGAAAAAAAAAACAAAACTTACAAGCATAATTTTCTTTAGAAATTATCTTTTTCATATTATATCATAAAATGGACATTTTCTCACATCGTTACATATTACTCTACAAAACTACTTCCTAAGGCTGTAATAATATGCCTGCCTTATTTAAATAAGTCCAATTTCTTGCTATTTTATATTGTTTCCAACTTACTATCCTATATGATGCTTAAAATTACTCAGTTACCTATATGAAACTAAACATGGATTTGTGAAAACTCAGCATAAAGTCTTATCTGTGAGATTTATGTGCCAAAATTATACATATTTAAGGAGTTTCAGGTATTTAATCAAATTGAAAAATATGTATAATAAAAATTTTCAATCTTAATGACAACATATGAGAATTCTCAATTCCTTATAGCTTTGAAAATGTGAACACTGAAGTTGTTTAATCTTTGACAATATAAATAAAATGCATGTTATTCATGCTTTAATTTTTTAATTTAATAGCAATGTTGAATATGTTTCAATGTTTGCCCATTTGTCAAAATCTGACTTAAGACCAAAGTTCACTTAAAAATATTTCTTTTTAAAATTTTTATATCCAAGGAATCAACAAATCTTAAAAGATTTGCTCTAAACATTTGTATTATTTGTCTTTTTTTTTGAAATTACATGAAATTCACACAAATAGGAATTTAATTAAAATGCTAACTCATTGCTTAAAATAATTCATCTCTTAAAACTCTCACTCAGACTACAATTTTTTAAACGCATTTGATCACTCTTTGAGTAGACAACGTTATTTATGGTTAAAAAACTTCTTCACTAGAAAAAAAAAACCAATTCTGCATTTGACAACCTTTTTTTCTCTCTCTGCTGTTGGGAGAAGTATTATTTATTGTGGAAATAAAACAGTAAGAATAGTAAAATTCCATTTTTGTTTATTTCAAAATCAAGCAGACAATACTTCTAAGCATTACTTGGATATTTTGATGTTTCCTGTATTCCTCCTACTTCTTCCAGCTGCCAAAGACATCATGTCAGATATATGCCCTCAGAGCAGCAGCGTTGCTTTGGAGAAAAAGGAAGGGTTGCATTTTGTAACACAAGGTGCTGGTTAATCCATCCATTTTTTGTTTGTTTCTCTAAATGAGCCACACACATAAATGGCTTTTTATAATTTGTATAACTGTTTTCATAAAAATATTTACAAGTATTAAGTTCTATTTTTTGAAGTACTTTACTACATTAAAATTTATTTTTAATATTTGTTTTCGAGAGAGAGACAGAGACAGAGACAGTGCGAGTGGGGGAGGGACAAAGAGAGAGGGGGACACAGGCTCTCTCTTCAAAACAGGCTCCAGGCTCTGAGCTGCCAGCACAGAGCCCAACGCTGGGCCTGAACTCACAAACCATGAGATCACGACCTGAGCTGAAGTCGGATGCTTAACAGACTGAGACACCCAGGCACCCCTACTGCATTTTTAACTCCTTTTATTTTTATTTATTTTGACAGAGAGATAGAGCAAGTGGGGGAGGGACAGAGAGAGAGGGAGAATCCCAAGCAGGCTCTGGGCCATCAACATAGAGTGGATGCGGGGCTCCAACTCACAAACGGGATATCATGAGCTAAGCTGAAGTTAAGAGTTGGACGCTTAACCTGCTGAGCCATCCAGGCACTCCTTAAATACTTTACTACATTTTAATTTATGCTTATAGGCATATTATCCAATATTGTCTGGCTCTTATGTAAAAGAAAAACATATTATGCACATCTTTGTAATGTCCAATTGTTCAACTACCTAGCACTATATTCATGGAATGAGAAATAAAAAAAAATAATATTGATGTAAAATAACTACCTGATTTTCAAATATATCAGTTTTGCTATTAAGTTAAACATTAAAAAAGAGAACACATAAATTGAACTATTACCTCAAAAATGTATTAAAGTGCAACATATTTGATTAGTGGAAATGCCAACAGGAACTTGAATTAGTTCCCTATTTTTACATCTTGTTTTAGAAAAAAGTTTATCAATATTATGAGGTTTATTCTTTCTCATCTTATTTTTTTTTCCTGCCAGTTTTGGTATTGTTCAATATTTTGGGTGATTCTATTTTGTCTCATTTTATTGACTTAGTAGCTCACTATCTATCTATCTATCTATCTATCTATCTATCTATCTGGAGGTTGCTCTAGTATTCAAAATTCACGTTATTAACCTAAACTGGTCACATTACTTCACGTATTATTCCCATATCCGTGCATTATGAGAAGCTGATAGCGGTATTCTTACATCTCCCCTTTTCCAGTCTTGTGCCACTGTTCTCATACATTTTACTTCTATGTATATTATAAACCGTAAAATGCATTATTGCTATTTGTCCACTGGTCCTAGTTTGAAGTGTCAACCAAAAAGAAAACACATTTATTTAATCAAATTTATTTAATTCTATTTAATCAAGCATTTACCATTTCCAGTGTTGACTATTCACTTTTATAGACCCAAATATCTCATTAGCAGCATTTCATTCTCCCTGATGGACTTCAACATTTTTGTAGTGCTAATCTGCTAATAATAGACTCTCTCCACTTTTATGACAAAAAAACTAAGTCTATATTTTGTCTTAGGTAAAAGATATTTTCTCTTGGTATAGAATCCTAATTTACTGTCTGATGCTTTCTGCAAATTAATACATTTTTTTTTCCTTTTCAGTACTTTGAAGATATAAGCTTATTCAATGAATAACTATGTTAAAAAAACTATGTGATATGTTTATACTGTGGAATAACTAAACATTCAACTGGAGTATTTTGCCCTAGGTTTTATAATACCCATGGTTTTGTATTGGAGGAAAGAGACAAAAACATAGAAACATAAAAGGAAAGGCTATAAAGGCAGGTAGGGATATATGTAAAAAAGGAAAGGTGGAGAAGGTGATGTAATGATGAGGGATCCATTCAGATAGAATGTTCAGAAAATATTTCTCTAAGTAGGTGAGTGTAAGGGAGTCAGCTGGAACATACCAGACAGCAAAAAAAAATGTAAACCTAAACCTTGGAGTGAATGAATGCTTGAATTATTCCAGTTAATTTTCACAAGTCTGTTATACCTATAAATAGTAAGTTAAACTAAAAAATAAAGTTTGATTCATATGGCAAAAAGGTGAAGGAAGTGTATCAAGCATGCTAGTGTTCATTTGTGTTTTTATATGTTAACAAAAGTCCAATTTTAAAAGGTGAAATATATTTTTCTGTTCTATCTTAAGTTTTAACTGTACAGACTGTGAAGTCACAAATTCAACAGATATTTCTTATTACAAAGTATTTGATTAATCATATCCTCTTATTACAAATGATTATAAATCACTCTTCTTTAAAATTTGTAATTTAGAAACTTCTGGGAAGATGGCGGCATAGGAGGACACTGGGCTCACTGCGCATCCTGCTGATCACTTAGATTCCACCTACACCTGCCTAAATAACCCAGAAAACCGCCAGAAACTAGCAGAACGGAGTCTCCAGAGCCAAGCACAGAGGAGAGGCCCACGGAAGAGGGTAGGAAGGGCAGAGAGGCGGTGCGCGTTCCACGGACTGGCGGGAGGGAGCCGGGGTAGAGGGGCAGCCCTCCAGCAAAGCAGAGCCCCGAGTCTGGCTTGCAAAAGCGGAGGGGCCAGACAGAGTGTGTTCTGACAAGAAGCGGGACTTAACATCTGGAAGGTTATAACTTAACAGCTCTGCTCGGAGAGCGGGAAGGCTGGAGGACAACGGGAGGGAGAGTTGTTGAGCCCCAGACAAGAGAACTCAGCTTGGCAGGGACAAAAGCACTCACCAGCACCATCTTCCTCGCCCATCCCCCAGCTAAAATCCCAAAGGGAACCAGTTCCTGCCAGGGAACTTGCTTGCACCACGCAAACACCCAAAGCTGTGCTTCTGCAGATCCATCCCTCCTGCGGGTCTGACTCCCTCCTGGTGCCACAGGGTCCCTCCCGAAGCGGATCTCCAAAGGAAAAGAAAGCTGAGCCTGCCCCTCCCGCCCCTGTGCACCTTGCCTACCCACCCCAGCTAATATGCCAGGTCCCCAGCACCACAAGCCTGGCAGTGTGCAAGTAGCCCAGATGGGCCACGCCACCCCACAGTGAATCCCGCCCCTAGGAGAGGGGAAGAGAAGGTACACACCAGTCTGACTCTGGCCCCAGCGGTGGGCTGGGGGCAGACATCAGGTCTGACTGAGACCCTGCCCACCAACACAAGTTATTCAAGACAGCACAGGGGAAGTGCCCTGCAGTTCCTCACCACTCCAGGGACTATCCAAAATGACAAAATGGAAGAATTCCCCTCAAAAAAACCTCCAGGAAATAACGACAGCTAACAAACTGATCAAAAACGTTTTAACAATATAACAGAAAGTGAATTTAGAATAATAGTTATGAAATTAATCGCTGGGCTTGAAAACAGTATAGCTAGGGGCGCCTGGGTGGCGCAGTCAGTTAAGCATCCGACTTCAGCCAGGTTACGATCTCGCGGTCCGTGAGTTCAAGCCCCGCATCAGGCTCTGGGCTGATGGCTCAGAGCCTGGAGCCTGTTTACGATTCTGTGTCTCCCTCTCTCTCTGCCCCTCCCCCCATTCATGCTCTGTCTCTCTCTGTCCCAAAAACAAAATAAATGTTGAAGAAAAAAAAAAAAATTTGGGGGCGCCTGGGTGGCGCAGTCGGTTAAGCGTCTGACTTCAGCCAGGTCACGATCTCGCGGTCCGTGAGTTCGAGCCCCGCGTCGGGCTCTGAGCTGATGGCTCGGAGCCTGGAGCCTGTTTCCGATTCTGTGTCTCCCTCTCTCTCTGCCCCTCCCCCGTTCATGCTCCGTCTCTCTCTGTCCCAAAAATAAATAAACGTTGAAAAAAAAAATTAAAAAAAAAAAAAAAGAAAACAGTATAGCTGACAGCAGAGAATCTCTTGCTACAGAGATCAAGGGACTAAGGAACAGTCACGAGGAGGAGCTAAAAAATGCTATTAATGAGCTGCAAAATAAAATAGAGATGACCACAGCTCGGATTGAAGAGGCAGAGGAGAGAATAGGTGAACTAGAAGATAAAATTATGGAACAAGAAGAAGCTGAGAAAAAGAGAGATAAAAAAATCTAGGAGTATGAGGGGAAAATTAGAGAACTAAGTGATGCACTAAAGAGAAATAATCTATGTATAATTGGTATCCCAGAGGAGGAAGAGAGAGGGAAAGGTGCTGAAGGTGTACTTGAAAAATAATAGCTGAGAACTTCCCTAATCTGGGGAAGGAAAAAGGCATTGAAATCCAAGAAGCACAGAGAACTCCCTTCAGACTTAACTTGAATTGATCTTCTGCACGACATATCATAGTGAAAGTGGAAAATACAAGGATAAAGAGAAAATTCTGAAAGCAGCTAGAGATAAATGTGCTCTAACATATAAAGGGAGACCTATAAGACTCGTGACTGATCTCTCTACTGAAACTTGGCAGGCCAGAAAGTAATGGCAGGAGATCTTCAATGTGATGAACAGAAAAAATATGCAGCCGAGAATCCTTTATCCAGCAAGTCTGTCATTTAGAATAGAAGGAGAGATAAAGGTCTTCCCAAACAAACAAAAACTGAAGGAATTCGTCACCACTAAACCAGCCCTAGGAGAGATCTAAGGGGGATCCTGTGAGACAAAGTACCAGAGACATCTCTACAAGCATGAATCCTACGGATATCACAATGACTCTAAACCCATATCTTTCTATAATAACACTGAATGTAAATGGACGAAATGTGCCAACCAAAAGACATAGGGTATCAGAATGGATAAAAAAACAAGACCCATCTATTTGCTGTCTACAAGAGACTCATTTTAGACCTGAGGACACCTGCAGATTGAAAGTGAGGGGATGGAGAACTATTTATCATGTTACTGGAAGTCAAAAGAGAGCTGAAGTAGCCACACTTATATCAGACAAACGAGACTTTAAAGTAAAGACTGTAACAAGAGATAAAGAAGGGCATTATATAATATTTACAGGGTCCATCCATCAAGAAGAACTAACAATTATAAATGTCTATGCACCAAATACGGGAGCCCCCAAATATATAAAACAATTACTCACAAACATAAGCAACCTTATTGACAATGATGTGGTAATTGCAGGGGACTTTAATATCCCACTTACAGAAATGGATAGATCATCTAGACACATGGTCAATAAAGAAGCAAGGGCCCTGAATGATACATTGGATCAGATGGACTTGACAGATATATTTAGAAATCTGCATCCCAAAGCAACAGAATATACTTTCTTCTCGAGTGCACATGGAACATTCTCCAAGATAGATCACATACTGGGTCACAAACAGCCCTTCATAAGTATACAAGAATTGAGATCATACCATGCATACTTTCGGACCACAATGTGATGAAGCTTGAAATCAACCACAGGAAAAAGTCTGGAAAACCTCCAAAAGCATGGAGGTTAAAGAACACCATCCATTAGGAATCAAAGTAATACTGGCTTCATAGAATGAGTCTGGAAGTTTTCCTTCCCTTTCTATTTCTTGGAATAGCTTGAGAAGGATAGGTATTATCTCTGCTTTAAACGTCTGGTAGAACTCCCCTGGGAAGCCATCTGGTCCTGGACTCTTACTTGTTGGGAGATTTTTGATAACCGATTCAATTTCTTCGCTGGTTATCAGTCTGTTCAAGCTTTCTATTTCCTCCTGATTGAGTTTTGGAAGCGTGTGGGTGTTAAGGAATTTGTCCATTTCTTCCAGGTTGTCCAATTTGTTGGCATATAATTTTTCATAGTATTCCCTGATAATTGCATCTCTGAGGGATTGGTTGTAATAATTTCATTTGCATTCATGATTTTATCTATTTGGCTCATCTCCCCTAACCCTAAACCAGACAGAGACCCACCCAAAAAAGAGAGCTACAGGCCAATATCCCTGATGAATATGGATGCAAAAATTCTCAATAAGATACTAGCAAATTGAATTGAACAGCATATAAGAAGAATTATTCACCATGATCAAGTGGGATTCATTCCTGGGATGCAGGGCTGGTTCAACATTTGCAAATCAATCAACGTATACATCACATTAATAAAAGAAAAGATAAGAACCATATGATCCTGTCAATCGATGCAGAAAAGGCCTTTGACAAAATTCAGCACCCTTTCTTAATAAAAACCCTTGAGAAAGTCGGGATAGAAGGAACATACTTAAAGATCATAAAAGCCATTTATGAAAAGCCCACAGCTAACATCATCCTCAATGGGGAAAAACTGAGAGATTTTTCCCTGAGATCAGGAACACGACAGGGATGCCCACTCTCACCGCTGTTGTTTAACATAGTGTTGGATGGGCTAGCATCAGCAATCAGACAGCAAAAGGAAATCAAAGGCATAAAAATTGGCAAAGATGAAGTCAAGCTTTCACTTTTTGCAGATGACATGATACTATACATGGAAAATCCGATAGACTCCACCAAAAGTCTGCTAGAACTGATACATGAATTCAGCAAAGTTGCAGGATACCAAATCAATGTACAGAAGTCAGTTGCATTCTTATACACTAACAATGAAGCAACAGAAAGACAAATAAAGAAACTGATCCCATTCACAATTGCACCAAGAAGCATAAAATACCTAGGAATAAACCTAACCAAAGATGTAACAGATCTGTATGCTGAAAACTATAGAAAGTTTATGAAGGTAATTGAAGAAGATATAAACAAATGGAAAGACATTCCCTCCTCATGGATTGGAAGAATAAATATTGTCAAAATGTCAATACTACCCAAAGCTATCTACACATTCAATGCAATCCCAATCAAAATTGCACCAGCATTCTTCTCGAAACTAGAACAAGCAATCCTAAAATTCATATGGAACCACAAAAGGCCCTGAATAGCCAAAGTAATTTTGAAGAAGAAGACCAAAGCAGGAGGCATCACAATTCCAGACTTTAGCCTCTACTACAAAGCTGTAATCATCAAGACAGCATGGTATTGGCACAAAAACAGACACATAGACCAATGGAATAGAATAGAAACCCCAGAACTAGACCCACAAACGTATGGCCAACTCATCTTTGACAAAGCAGGAAAGAACATGCAATGGAAAAATGACAGTCTTTTTAACAAATGGTGCTGGGAGAACTGGACGGCAACATGCAGAAGGTTGAAACTAGACCACTTTTCACAGCATTCACAAAAATAAACTCAAAATGGATAAAGGACCTGAATGTGAGACAGGAAACCATCAAAACCTTAGAGGAGAAAGTAGGAAAAGACCTCTCTGACCTCAGCCGTAGCAATCTCTTACTCGACACATCCCCAAAGGCAAGGGAATTAAAAGCAAAAATGAATTACTGGGACCTTATGAAGATAAAAAGCTTCTGCACAGCAAAGGAAACAATCAACACAACTAAAAGGCAACCAACAGAATGGGAAAAGATATTTGCAAATGACATATCGGACAAAGGGCTAGTATCCAAAATCTATAAAGAGCTCACCAAACTCCACACCCAAAAAACAAATAATCCAGTGAAGAAATGGGCAGAAAACATGAATAGACACTTTTCTAAAGAAGACATCCAGATGGCCAAGAAGCACATGAAAAGATGCTCAACGTCGCTCCTCATCAGGGAAATATAAATCAAAACCACACTCAGATATCACCTCACGCCAGTCAGAGTGGCCAAGATGAACAAATCAGGAGACTATAGATGCTGGCGAGGATGTGGAGAAAGGGGAACCCTCTTGCACTGTTGGTGGGAATGCAAATTGGTGCAGCCACTCTGGAAAACAGTGTGGAGGTTCCTCAAAAAATTAAAAATAGACCTACCCTATGACCCAGTAATAGCACTGCTAGGAATTTACCCAAGGGATACAAGAGTGCCTATGCATAGGGGCACTTGTACCCCAATGTTTATAGCAGCACTCTCAACAATAGCCAAATGATGGAAAGAGCCTAAATGTCCATCAACTGATGAATGGATAAAGAAATTGTGGTTTATATACACAATGGAGTACCACGTGGCAATGAGAAAGAATGAAATATGGCCCTTTGTAGTAACATGGATGGAACTGGAGAGTGTGATGCTAAGTGAAATAAGCCATACAGAGAAAGACAGATACCATATGTTTTCACTCTTATGTGGATCCTGAGAAACTTAACAGAAACCCATGGGGGAGGGGAAGGAAAAAAAAAAAAAAGAGGTTAGAGTGGGAGAGAACCAAAGCATAAGAGACTCTTAAAAACTGAGAACAAACTGAGGGTTGATGGGGGGTGGGAGGGAGGGGAGGGTGGGTGATGGGTATTGAGGAGGGCACCTTTTAGGATGAGCACTGGGTGTTGTATGGAAACCAATTTGACAATAAATTTCATATATTAAAAAAAATTAAAATTAAAATAAAAAAAATAAAATTTGTAATTTAAAAAAAGATTTATTTTCTCCTTAACTTTTTAAATAACTACATGAATAAAACAAATTACATTTTGATATAAGAATCATTATTAATTGTTAGTAAGATTGTTATGCTGATACTGGCCTAACTATATAATGAGGCCCTGGATGTGATTAGATACCTTACTGGAATCTAGTAAGAGTAAACTGATGGTGAATCAATCTATGACAAAAAAGGCAAGAATATACAATGGAGAAAAGACACTATCTTTTGGATAATGGTGTTTGGAAAACTGGACAACTAAATGCAAAAGAATGAAACTAGAGCACTTTCTTATACTATACACAAAAATAAACTCAAATAGATTAAATAACATGAATGAGAAATGAAACCATAACACTCCTAGAAAAAAACAAAGGCATCAGTCCTAGCAACGTATTTATGAATATGTCTCTTGGGCAAGGAAAACAAAAGCAAAAGTAAAGTTTCTGGACTACACCAAAATGAAAAGCTTTTATACATCAAAGGAAACCATCAACAAACAAAAGGGCAACGTACTAAGTGGGAAGGGGTTAATATGCAAAATACATCAATAATTCATACATGTCAACACCCACAAAAAATTAATCCTATCGTAAATGGGCAGAGGACTTGAATAGTTTTTTTAAAGACTACATATAGTGATTAACAAATATATAAAAGATGTTTAACATCACTAACCATCAGAGAAATGCAAATCAAAATCCAATGGAAAAAAATGAGATATCACTTCACACCTGTCAAAACGGCTAGTATCAAAAAGACATGAAATAAAAAGTGTTGGTGAGGAGGTGGAAAAAAGAGAACCCTTGTACATTGTTAGTGGGAATGTAAATTGGTGCAACAACTGTGGAAAACAGTATGAAGAATCCTCAAAAAATTAAAAAAAGAATTACCATATGATCCGGTATCTTCACTACTGTGTATTACCCAAAGAAAACAAAAGCTAATCAGAAAAGGTATACATACACACCCCTATGTTTATTGCAGGATTATTTGCAATAGACAAGTTATGGAAGCAGCCCAAATGCCCATCCATAAATAAATGGATAAAGAAAATGTCACACACACGTACACACACACACACACACACACACACACACGTACACAACGGAATGGGAATATTACTCAGACACAAAAAAGAATGAGATCTCACCATTTGTGACAACAGAGATGGACCTAGGCGGGATTATGTAAAGTGAAATACACCAATCAGAGAAAAACAAATAACATGAATTCACTTGTACGCGGAATCAAAAAACAAAGCAAACAAAACAGAAACAGACTCATAAATACAGAGAAAAAAATGGTGGTTGCTAGAGTAAGAGGATGGCAAGATAGGTGAGGGACATTAAAAGGGGGTTACATGAGGGAGATTACATTTATAAAACAAGCAAGTCATGGAAATAAAAAGCACAGCAAAGGGAATATAGTCAATAATATTGTAATAACATTGTATGATGACAGATTATAACTATATTTATCATGACTAATGTTAGGTGATGTATAGAACTGTCAAATCACTATGCTGTGTACCTGAAACTAATATAACATTGTATGCCAACCAGACTTGAATTTTTTTTTTTAAAATGCCAACTGAAACATACACCAAAACTTCTTTTTACACCCTTATTTTAATCTGTATTTAGAAAACAAAAAGAATATTTCTCTCCAGGACTAAGGCTGTGTATAATCATTTTTTTTTAATTTCTATTATTGTTTTGCCAAAAAATAATAATCAACATGGTCAAATTATGCATAAACTTTCTTAACCATGATATTTTTTTAGAATTTCAGCCTTTATATCAGGTAAGAGACTGAAAAACTACTAATGATATGGCACCTTTAAAGAGAATGAAATGACATAGCCCTCCAGAAAATAATATTCGTTCCAATTCAACAATTAAATATATACATACATATATAGATACAAAGTATACACATATCTATATATTGGTTAGTGTATGTATGCGTATATGTATATATGGGTGTATATCTGGTTATTATATGTGTATACATAGATTTATAAATATATGCATGTGTATATACACATATATATGCAATTTTACTGCTCAATTTATTATTTCTTTTCCCAATGTATATAAATAAGCTGTAGAATGTCAAATATAAGCAAATTCTTAAATTAGAATGGATCCAGAGTCATTTCAACAAAATCAGTAGACTGGTAAAAGTTCAACTTAAAATATACTCTTTGGGAAAAGGACAAAAGTATATATTGAATTCTCCAAGTCTAGGTATGCCACACTTAATGAACCAGACTCTCTAGCATGCCTTCTGGAAAGAAAGAAAGCATTGTAACCCAGGTGTTCTTTTTGTTATGGTCAACTGTGTTAGTTTTCTATTGCTATGTATAATGTATTATCTCTTGTTTCCATAGAAGAGAAGTCCAAACATAGGCTAGTTAGGTCCTCTGTTCAGCATTCCATCAGGCTGAAATCTAAGTGTTATTCAGGCTTATGATCTCATCTGAGGCAAAACAGTATGCTAGTATATAACAAAGTAATTACCTTCAATTTCTTTGTCTAGGTAGAACACATTTAAAATACAAACATTTATAAGCTAAGGCCGGACTACTTCCAGATGAATAATATTCATCAAGAATTATAACTAGCTTTTAACTAACTGGGGAATTAAACATAATGGTAATGGTTACCTAGAGTATTATGTGAGGGACTCTAACTATCCCCCAAATTAGAAACATACAGATTTTTTAAAAAAGTTTTGTTTGATTATCTAATTTTGAATAATACATAAAAAGTTAAAAAGAGACCTTAGGATTTTTTTTTCCTCCCAAGTATTCAGGAAAAATTAATAAGATAATAGGTTCTATGTTGATATTGGTTCCAAAGACATCTTATTTTAACTTATTATGTAATCATGCATGCTTATTAAAAAAAACACGTTAATTAAACAATAACAAAAAATAGGAAAGGCAAGAAAAACATTGTACAATACAAATATGAAAAATAGCCTATATAATTAAAATGTAAATATAAGCTGTGCCAAGTTTATGTCTAATGTATGTTTGTAGACAATGAAAATCTTTATGTCATTTAAATATGTTTAGAGCATAATTCTAGGAAATTAAATAAAATTATATTCACATGTTTATAAACTATACATTTTGCAGAAAAGTTGCAATAAGCTAAAAAACCATAGTGGTATAAAACATATTTGTTGACCAGTTTTATGAGTTTCCTAGGGTAATAACAAATATACAGCAAATAATTATGCATAAATTTGCTGTATTTAAAAATTAACTGTCATTTGTAAATGCCCAGTGTTATTTATACTCTTGTTAGTGTGTGTGTGTGTGTGTGTGTGTGTGCGCGCGCACGCGCGTGCACACATGTGTGTGTGTATCTTTCACACTATTAAGTTTTATTTATTTTAATCTGGAAAAATATAGCCAGATTTCCTATGTAAACTCTAAAATTAAAGTTGTTGCTTTTTTAATTAGCATTTACTCGACAATATCTTTTTTTTAAGTTTATTCATTTTTGAGAGAAAAAGGAGGGGGGTGTGGGGAGAGAGAGGCGGACAGAGGATCCTAAGTGGACTCTGAGCTGACAGCAGTGTGCTCAATGCAGGACCTGAACTCACGAACTATGAGATCATGACATGTACGAATGTTGGAAGCTTAAATGACCGAGCCATCCAGGTGCTCCAACTTGGTTTAATATCTTAAGTTACCTCTTCATTATATTGCACTCTTCCTGTATATTAACTGCCATTTTTTTTATTCATTGATATTCCATTATTATACAGCCAGCTTCTTTAATTCAGGTAAAATGATATTAAATTTGCTTATTCACATGACTTTATTTTTGTCATTTCAAGGTATTTTATTTTACTCTCTGTTATCTCCCTTTAGAGAACAAGTGGAATAGCTGTCTCCTGAATACTTTGGTTTTCTATAAAATGCCCAATCCTGAAAACTAACTTCTTTAAGCCTGTTTAAGCTATAATAGCAGTACTTTTTGACAGTTCTAGGTTAATGTAACCTTGGAGAGTTTGAGCAGAACAAGAGTTCAACTAGGAAGAAACTTTATTTCTTTTCTCTAATATTTGCTCCACTATAAGACCTAGCTAATTAAATTTACTTCATCTCTAATGAGACCATTCTGCTAACTCCCTCTCCTCAGCCAGCAATTTCTTTCTAGTATTAATCTGAAAACTTCATGTTTTTCCTCCCATTAAAGATACCTCAATGCAATATTTCTTATAAAAACAATAATTTATAGTAAGTATTTTCTTTCTAGAAACTAGGAATAGGCAGTACTAATAAATTTGTATAATTATGAAAATTAATTTTCCAGTTTGATTTAGGTAAGCTTTTAAGCAAATTATCTTGTTTATATATTTAAGTATAAAGTTAATAAAAAGTATAATGAATTATATATATATGTGTGTGTATATACACACACACACACACACACACACACACACACTTCTTTATCTCGGATTTTGAGGAGATTTTCTTTGAAGTCATTTTCTACAGTTAAATGCCACATAAGATAGTGAAAAAGGTTTAATTTGCAGCTCAAGATGCTAGTACAAAATTACAGAACTAATTACATTAATTTTGGTGCCTCCCAAAATATTGGAACACAGTAAGCAAACAAAAAATGTGTGTTTTGATAAAGGAAAGCAAGTAAAATAGACCCTTGCAATTGGGTTCTCAATAGGAGTTCCAGGCATCCCCCCCTTCCCTGCAAGAACTTGAATTGGAAAATTGACCACCGTTCCAGACACCCAGGGTAGAGAAAAAGAGTCAAAGTCAATCCTGTTTCCATTTTCCTCCACGCTAACTGATTCAGAGGCTGACTGAAACAAGCCAGTTTCTCATGATAAGGAAACGTACTATTTAAAGAGAAAGCAACAAGAAACAGAATGAACTCTCTTTCCTCTCTTGTACTTGAAGTGAGTGATGAGTATTGATATCCCTCCTGCTTTTTTAGTTGCCTTTCTATAACCACATAAGGAATTAGTGAAAGGCTGGAGCCAACACTGTAGATGACAGAACAGAGACAAGAAAGATTTTGGTTCCTGATAGCGCTGTTGAGCTCTTGGACCAATACGGAATATCTGTTATTTGTAGCTAAAACGCCTTCTCTTTGAAAAGAAAGAGAATACAATAGAATTGGAAGAAGAAAAAAATATGGTGGAATGGTAACATTGAAACCAAATATAATCATAAAATCCAAGTATATAACAAAAATAACAAATGCAACACAACTTTAAATAACTTATTCGGATAAAGAAGTAGATCAGAACAGAGAGAGTGTAAAGAGAAATATCTTTGCTTTGCTTATTGGCCTAAAGAATCATTTATTATTTTAAAGTCAACGTTCCTTAGACTAAGAAGTATGTAGAGTTGTAGAATTATACTGAAGCCATTTTAATGGTTTATTTTGCTAAATTTTGTTTTTTTACAATGTTTATCTATTTTTGAGAAAGAAAGTGCAAGCAGGGGAGGGGCAGAGAAAGGGGGGGGGGGACCGAGGATCTTAAGTGGGCTCTGTGCCAGCAGCAGCGAGCCCGATGTAGGGCTTGAACTCACAAACCGCAAGATCATGATCTGAGCTGAAGTCAGATGCTCAGTGGACTGAGCCACCCAGGTGCTCCTATTTTGCTAAATTTCTTAATCATCATAATAAGCAATGCTTAAGTAGATACGCAATCTTGATAGTGGCAATAAATTATTACTAACATTAAAAATACTCATCAACTTTATAAAGTTTGTAATTTTGTTGGGTAGTATGGATTTCAAAAAGAAAAAAATAGTGCCTATCAACAGTTATGGGGGAGTGCCTGGGTGGCTCAGTCAGTTAAGCATCTGACTCTTGAATTCAGGTCAGTTCATGGTCCCAGGATCCTGGGATCAAGCCACAAGTCAGACTCTGTGCTGAACATGAAGCCTGCTTAAAATTCATTCTCTCTCTCTCTCCCCCTCTTTCTCTCTCTGTGTCTCCCCCTTTACCCCTTCCCTGTTTATGTTCTCCGTCTCTCTCTAAAACAAGAAAATAATAAATAAAAATTTTAAAAAGTTAAAAAAAACTGTTGCAAAAAAAGATTAGCCACACCAAGGATTAGTAAGTATAACTATATACATACAAAGACATTATATATTGACATTACTAAACTGGGAAGTTCATGTAAGGTGAAATAAGATAGAATTTATTGGTATGCTAATTATGGTGTACACGTAATAATTTGAAACTCTGAGAAACAGATTAATTTTTGTTAAATGTTCAACAGAACACTTTAGGCCAGATACAACTTTAATTATGTTAACCATTTAAAAAATATGTTCTTATGCACACTAATTCTGTAAATTATGGCACATAAGTGTTCTATGTCAATTAAGTTTGAGAAATATTATGTATTTCATTCTCCTTTAAATCCTATTAAAGGTTTAATACTTATCAGTTCATTAAAGGTTATAACATTTTACTGTAGTAAAAAGTACAAGATAAAATACCTAACATTTTAACTTAAAAAAAATCTTAATTATTTTCTGAATAGTTAATTCATTCAAAAGGTACAGTTATGAGTAAAATAATTACTATTTTAGGTTCTCCAGTTTCCTGAAGCAACCACAGCTATCACGTTGGTTTATACACTAGTACAGAGTCATTCTTTTTTTATTTTTCTCTCTAATCAAGTATCAGAAAAATCTCATCTGAAGTAATACATAGGTTGGGATAATCGGACAAGAATTTTTTAAAAAGTTACGATAAAAATTATCCAACAAGCAATTATGGCTATTTGTGAAACAAATGAAAAAATCAAGTCTTACTCAACAAATAGAAAATGTAAAGAAGGATGAACATTTTAGAATTGAAAAATATAATAACTAATATAAAATACAAATTGTAGGGACTTAATACTAGAATGGAGATGATGAAGCCAAGAATCAGTCTCACTAGAGACAGATCAAGAGAAATTATCCAGTTTGAACAACAGAGTGAAAATAGATTTAAAAAAAATAAACTTGCATGAGGGGACTATTGAGAATGGGGGAGGCTATGCATGTGGAGGGACAATAAGTATATGGGACATCACTATATCTCAAATTTGCTATAAATTTAAAACTTTTAATAAAATGAAGTCTGTAAACTGTTTGTAATTTAAAAATATTTTTAAATGTTTATTTGTTTATTTTGAGAGAGAGAGTGTGGGAGAAGGGGAGGGCAGAAAGAGAGAGGGAAAGAGAATCCCAAGTAGACTCCATGCTTAACGCAGAGCTGGACAAGGGGCTCCAACTACTGTGAGATCATAACCTGAACCCAAATTAAGAGTCAGGGGGCGCCTGGGTGGCGCAGTCGGTTGAGCGTCCGACTTCAGCCAGGTCACGATCTCGCGGTCCGGGAGTTCGAGCCCTGCGTAGGGCTCTGGGCTGATGGCTCAGAACCTGGAGCCTGTTTCCGATTCTGTGTCTCCCTCTCTCTCTGCCCCTCCCCCGTTCATGCTCTGTCTCTCTCTCTGTCCCCAAAATAAATAAACGTTGAAAAAAAAAATTAAAAAAAAAAAATATTTTTAAATGTTTATTTGTTTATTTTGAGAGAGAGAGTGTGGGAGAAGGGGAGGGCAGAAAGAGAGAGGGAAAGAGAATCCCAAGTAGACTCCATGCTTAACGCAGAGCTGGACAAGGGGCTCCAACTACTGTGAGATCATAACCTGAACTCAAATTAAGAGTCAGACACTTAACCTACTGGGCCACCCAAGTGCCCCTTAATAAAAAAAAAAAAAAAAATTAAATCAATCAATCTGTGGAATCTGTAGGCAATGAATAAAGTTCTAGTACTCATGCCATTGGGGTCAAAGAAGGAGAAAAGGTAAGAGTATGGTACTGAAAATGAAGGAAATGATAATGGTCAAATCTTTCTTAGTTCAGTGAAAGACTTAAACCTGTAGATTCAAGAAGTGGTTATAACCACACAAGATAAATCCAAAAAAAAAAAAAAACACAAAACCCAGTTTAAGACATTATAACTAGATATCTGAAATTAAAGATAAAGGGAAAAAATTCCTGAAAGCTGCCAGAAACATTACACTTAGGAGAAAAAGATTTAAATAATGATGGATTTCCCACTAATCCATACATACCAATAGGCCAGTTAGAAATGGCACAATATCTTTGAAGTGATGAAAGAAAAAAAAACTGCCATAAAAAATAGCATACCTATTTCAAAAATTATTTTTTTAATTTATTTATTATTTTGAGACAGAGAGAGAGAAAGAACGCATGAGCAGGGGAGGGAAAGAAAGGGAGAGAGAGAATCCCAAGAGTCAGATGCTTAACCAACTGAGACACCCAGGTGCCCCTCTATTAAAAATATTCTTAAGGAGGTGTGCCTGGGTGGCTCAGTTGGTTGTGTCTGACTTTGGCTCAGATCATCATCTGGTTCATGAGTTTGAGCTCCTGCATCAGGCTCTGTGCTGACAGCTCGGAGCCTGGAACCTGCTTCAGATTCTGTGTCTCCCTCTCTCTCTCTACCCCTCCCCCACTTGCACTCTGTCTCTCTCTCTCTCTCTCTTTCAAAAATAAACATTTAAAAAACTATATTTTAAGGAAAAAAGATGAAATAAGACATTTCTAGATTAATGAAAACTAAGGTATTTGTTACCTGGAAAATGGAATTGCTAAAGGAAGCTCTTCAAACAAAGTAAAACAAAACAGACTTAAAATACCAATAGAGAAAGAGGGCAGAAAAGATACATCCTTGGGTAAAATAATAGACTATACTTCTCTTCTTGAGTTTTTAATATTATATCTGATGATTAAAAGTAAAAATTATAATATTATGTCATATAGATCTCATAATATGTAGAGAAAATATGACAGTGTATTTTTTGTTCTGTGTTTTTCTTTTTTTTTGAGAATGATATTATTGAAAGGATGAGTATAAAGGATCTAGGTGTTAGTCAGGTTTTTAGATTCTACCTGAAGTAGTAAAATGTCAATATTTTTAAATTGTGGTATATTTCATACACGTTTTAATACCCAGAGCAACTACTACTTAAATAAAACAAAATTATAAACAGACATCTTAAGTATCTTAAATTTCTGTAATTCATGTTTCAGTTAATTAAAATAGAGTCAGCACTAGAATATTAAACGGCTGTAAACATGACAATTTGTGTGTGGGAAAGGCTACGGTAGGAAATGCAGATCCTATTAAAGTGATATATGTGTATACAGAAAACTGAAAACAATATATACCAAAATGTACAAGTTGTGAGTGCACTTTCCTATCTGAAAGAGGCTTAGAAGATCTGCTGTCCAACTGGACAAATTTTGAAAGAGTGAAGTAGTCTGATAAAACTGCTACATTTAATTCTCATTAGTTACCACATATGTTTATGTAGATGAATACATATGTTGCTATGTGCTTCTGTTTTTATGAAAAATAGAATTCTGTTTTTATGAAAAAGAATTATGTTATTTTACTGATATAGAGTTCTTGAGTGTCTTTCGGCGGGGGGTGGCTAGTGAGGTGACGCATACAAGCAAGCATTAAACAGTTTCAGTTATAAAATAGTCTACAGTGAAATAGGGGATTGGAATTAAGGGTACACTTAGTATGATGAGCACTGAGTCATGTATAGAATAGTTGAATCACTGTATCATATACCTGAAACCAATATAACACTGTCTGTTAACTATATTGAAGTTAAAATAAAAAACTTATTATTTTTCAAAATTAGAAAATAGTCAATAAATCAAATCTTCTTTATGTAAATCTGTGTAAGGGGCAAAATGTACTCCTAGCACCAGGAAACTGGTGAATTATACCCTACACATTTCACCTTTTAACTATTCCTACATGTTTGCTTTCATTGCTAAACTAGGATTTGAGTTGCAAAGGAATGTATAATTATCTTTACTAATTTCTTGCACCTCCAACTCCTTTCTCATCCTTAGTTCAAGTTACTCTTGACAGCCTATTAAGATTTACAAATCTCCTTTCATAAGTGAACTGTTATTGCAGACAACTTCATAAATGAATACAGAGTGACAATTAAAGTCATCAAGCTGCTCTGTAATTATTGGATTAAGGGAAAATATGGACAGATTATTTGAGGTACTTGTTCAATGATATTTGAATATTACACAAGTGAGACTTTTATCTGCTAATATATTTTTGTCTCATTAGAAATTATTTGTAGCTTCTTAAAATATAGTTATTTTTATCTTCAAAATTATGCCCACGCTCAGGAAATCTTCCAAGTTATTATCTCAGACTTAATTGTGAAACAAAATTATTACTGTTTGGGGAAGATTTTGGCAAAGAGTAACCAGATCATAATACTCTGGGTTTTTTTTTTAAATGTTCTTTTAGGCATGTTAGTGTATCTCCATCATCCAGCATTAAGAGATAAATGGCTTCCCATTGAATATATATTCCTGAATCTAAATCATAGTGCGTCAATATTTATACTTCCTGATGAGTACAGTTGACCTTTGAACACATGAGAATCAACTGGGTAGGTCCACTTATATACAGATTTTTTTTTCCTTTTTGGATACAGACAGTACTGTACAGGTCTTTCTCTTCCTTATGATTTACTGAATAACATTTTCTCTACCTTATTTTATTGTAAGAATACAGTATATAATACACATAAACATGCAAAATATGTGTTAATCTGCTTATGTAATAGGTAAAACTTTTCTTATCAACAGTAGGCTTTCAGTAGTTAAGTTTTGGGGGAGTCAAAGTTATACATGGATTTTTTTACAACAGTAGGGGTTGTGCCTCTACTCCTCAAGATTTTTTAAGGGCCAACTGTATTGGCAAAATTATTATGTTATATTATGTATTATTAATTAAATCATACCTTGATATATTAGTGCTATAAATTCCAGAACAGAATATGAAAAACTGCCCATATTGGAAATAAGAATTTATATTTATATTATTTATATTATTTATACCTTAGTTTTTCAAGTATTAAATTTCCATAGATAGTTGGTAACTTTAATTAATTTAAAATATTTTGTAGCTAGCATCAAATATGAGTTCATTTACCTTAGAAGTTTATAAGATATACTTTATAAATGTGTACGTATCAAGTTCTTATTCTTATAACTTTTATAACCAAATTTTAAAAATTACAAAAATTCAATAGATTGCATTTGGAATTTTTAAATTTATCTTTATAAGGAAAGGAAAAAGAATATAGGCTAGACCTGTTACAAAATGTTTTTACGTACATAATCTTTTACTAATTGAACATAACATTTTGGTATGCAAAAATAGAGAGAAATTTTAGTTTTCAATAACTGATTCGCCTTAATTTAGCTTTATTATTGTAAATTAAGGTATGGCATAACATCATAATGTTTTTCTTATTTTTAAAACCTTAAGCAAAACTTCATAAATATACAGTCTCTATTTTACATATCAAATGATACCTCATTAGAAACCTTGAGTAGGGTAAAATGTGTAATTTTACTTGGTAGTGATCTATAGCACATAAAAAATTAGAATAATGTCAAATAGGATACTATAACATAATGTAAATAATTCTGTCTTGGAGAAAACAGGTGATGTCCCATGAAATAATAAAATAAAATATTAAACATTATAAAACTGACAGATCACATAAAATATCCATGAGAATAATGCTTGTGTTTTAAATATACAGAATTTTATAACTGTTACAAGCAAGTGACCTTATTACATTGTATTGTTCATATTTTTGAATCTTAATAAAGTCTTTTTTGTGTCATTGTGCTCGTCTATATATTTTCTAGTTGCTATTAGTCTTGCTAGGAAGTTCAGTATCTATTTTCTTTGATAGTTTTTGACCATACTTGTATGTTTTTTTGGTCAAAGTTGGTCTATTTGTGTACATTTTTCCAAGAGACATTTTTCTACTAAAATTACTTGATTTTTTTCATTATGATCTCTATGAACTCATGAATTCTGTTTTTGAAAGGGTCCATTGTAAAACCTCTCAATGCATATGTATTATATGTTTTACTAAAATCCTAATAAGTAATTTTTGGTGGTTATTTCTTCAACTATTGATCTTCGAGTTTCTCAGACATTGCCCAAAAAAGTTATGAAAAAGTAATTTGTACTTCCCTCGAGTTTCCAATCAACCAATGTCCTTTTTTGAAAGCATCAGATTTTTGATGAAGACAATTAATGAACCAAGCAGTAGGGACAAAACTAATCAAAATAAAATATTACCTAATGCTATTAACATATATAAAAGATTTCCCTAGACATCAATTTGTCATGTGGTGAGAATTGTGATCCAGCTATTTTCATTGTAACCTGATCAAAATAACTGATATATTTATAGGAAGTCTTGAAGTCTGTCATCCACATTTCTTATATGGCTAGTCCATGGAAACTACCCTAGCATTTACACACAGTTAAAGCTTATCCAGCTGTATTTTCAAAAAGAAATAGACGTGCATATGATATTTTCTTTTCTAATTGTAGCAGGTAAGAGCAAATGAACTCTGTTTTCTTAACTACTGCAGAAGAATTTTTGGAATTTTCTTTTACTTCTGCCAAAAAGTATATATTTTATTCTATTCAAATATATATATTCTATTCAAATATATATTTGATTATTCTTTTTTTGTTGTTTTGTTTTTCAAGTATTTTACTCTGCATGCATGCTATGTACAATAATTTCTGAAATATAAAACAGAACAAAATAAAAACTTACTAGAAGCATTTCACTATTTCCATCCTCCTTCCTTCTGTTCCATCAGATATGTCAGAATGTAATTACATTTTCTATCCTAACTATGAAGCATTATTTTTCTTTAATCTTGAGTACTTATTTATCCATTTAACAAATCCAGGTTTTTCTTTCTTTCACAATTACATGATGAATTGTATTCTGAATTGCACAGATGCTAAGGAATTCTAAATTAGCAAATAATTAAAATGACAAAGTTATAACTAGATAATCCATAATTTAACAGAAGGAGAAAATATACAGCTAACTTAATTCATTATTTTGGTGTTATCAGTTACCTACACCAGATCATTAATGATGGTAGTAACTACAGTCATATGTAATGATCAAATCAAAAGTAATATATTTGAATTTATTGCTCTTGAAATTTCTTTTCTTTATGATTTTATTTCTTTTTAAAATGTTATTTAATATTTAGAGAGAGAGAGAGAGAGAGAGAGAGCCAGTGTGAGTAGGGGAGAGACAGAGAGAGGGAGAGAGAGAATCCCAAGCAGGCTCCATGCTCAGTGCAGAGCCAGACATGGGACTCAATCTCACAACTGTGAGATCATGATCTGAGCCAAAATCAAGAGTAGAACACTTAACCAACAGAGCCACCCAGGCGCTCCTGCTCTTGAAACTTCTAATTCTATTGTCCAATGTGATGGGGCCTGGTAGAAGCAAAGTAGGATAATAACTACGTGGGAATGTCAGGTAAAACAGGACTATGTTCTATTGTTGATAGTTCAAGAAGAAAAAAAAAAAAAAAGGCTTGAGATATTGCCAGCAGGATTGAGAAATTAGGTTTTATGATGAATAAAGAAGAGAACAAGAGGAACAGCATATATGAGTGAGAGCAAAGTTCAGGGAGAATATCAAATGTAATACAAAAGTGTAGTCTGGAATTACACATGAGGATAGGATATGATGAGAAACTGATGAGCACTGAAGCTTGTACGATTTAAGTTCTGAGTGGTTTCACTGGTCCACCCTTCCATGAGTGTCTAATATTCTGGAAGAGTCTGAGAAAAGAGCTTCCAAAGCCAAATGCCTCTCAATGTCTTTATTAGATATTCAAAGGATTCAGCTGTATTGCTTTATATCAATATGTTTTGATCATCAAATTCTTTCAGTATGAGATTCCAGAATTACTTTTGACATTTTGAGATTATTTGGATACCACAGGATGCAAAATTTAAATAAATAAATAAATAAATAAATAAATAAATAAATAAATAAATAAATCAAGCATCACATGTCCCATGCCCCATCTTGTAAAACAACTGGATCTATTTAGCTGATTCTCATCCAATCAAAATATATCTACTCAACAAAGAGCCTACAGCAAACACTTTAATTTGTACCATACCTTTTATAAAGTACCTTGTATAAAGTGAGCAAACAACAACAAAAATAAGTAAATAAAAATGATATCTTCAAAGCCAGGTCCATTCAAAGGAGCTAATTTGCAACTGACATATGAGCCATGTCACTATTCAGGATCTAAGGGTAGCTGATTAATTTATTCACCCCTCTTTTTCTTGGTCAACATTATAAGATAACATCACTTGCTTTTGTGATTTTCTTTCTTCTTACATTAAAGTTATTTTGTTCATCTCTTCCTATTAGTACAGAATGAACAAAATATACTCACTCTACTGGCACAATAAAACACAAACGCTAACTCAGATATAAGAATAGGACAAATATGATGTGTTTTACTTTTTTATGTTACTAAATCACAATTACATTTGAAAACAGAGCTAGGATAGACTTACAAACAGTGCATAAACCCTTGTTGTCAACATTGAGGTGGAACTAATGCTTACAGTGGCCAATAGATGATTATCTTTCTTTTTTATAAAGTTAGTAAAATAAATAAAATAAAATAAAATAAAATAAAATAAAATAAAATAAAATAAAATAAAATAAAATAGACATGTGAGTCTGTGGGTAGGGGCTGCTTTATAATTCTAAATATAATGATATATCTTCTTTCATGGACATAAATAGCACAGCAAAATTATAAAGAAAAGTAAGAAATATTTCACTTAATTGAGGATATGTATCAAAGCACTTTGAAAATGTTACTTTCAAATGAAATACAAATATGAATTTCATTTTAAACATGATGTTGATTTTCAAAAATTTGTGGAAGGCCTAGCATTTTGTAATGTATAATGGTACATTTTTCTTTGTCTTGGCCAAGACACATGACAAGGAACAATATTGGAAAAAATACATAAAACCAGGAATACAGTCATGAAAAATGTCTACCATCAGAAGCAATAGACTTGAGAATGAAACTTCTGCATCAGTATATGCTGGTAGGGCTTATATTCCTTTCTCGACTTATCCTCCTAACCTTACACTATAAAATTAAATGTTTATAAAATCAGAGCTCTAAAACTCTCCATTTTCCACTGTTCTTCCTTTCTCATTTTTAGTCTTTGCATCTAAAATGATCTGTGAAAGAATAAAGTCATACTTCAGCTGCTGCTGTGTTTAATCTATCAGCATTCAGACATCTCTCCAATGACATTATTCACAGAGTCAAGAAATAAATGCAACTTCAAAGTATTAAATCTGGTCTCTCTCTCTTTTTAAATATGATAACATTTTCAAAGGTGAAAGAGGTCTTCCTCGAAACTAGCAACTGATTTCATGCTGTAAGTTCCTCATTTTATTTGAATTTGATATTAAATAGATGGGCACACAGCCATATCAAATATGACTGCCCTAATTTGTTAAAGTCAGACATATTAGAAAGTAAGAGACCTATGCAATCATTATTGATCAGATGACAATGTGTCATAACATTTATTGAGCACCTATTTTTATTGTACATTATTGTCTAATATAATATCCATAATTTCTCAATATGAATAAAATTGTAGTATATGAAAAAAAAAGACAGGCCATGAATATGGAAAATTTCCTACTTTAATTCATGGCAGTTTCTGGTCAAATGATTTTAGGCAAACTACTTCATATATCTCTTTCATTCTTCTGACTTTTCAGATGAGGGTATTAATCTACTTCATAGTCTATGAGAATTCAAAGAGATAGTTATTTTATGATAATTTGCTGTAAACCATAAGATATTAAACAATTATAAATCATTTGTAAAGGTCCTATCATCAGATAGAAAAATTATAGAATTTCAAAAGGCATAGCTATTCTTCAAAGTAAAGTTGGTCAGATTTCCCTTTACCTAAAACAAATCTTTTTAATAGAATCATGAGTAGTGGTAACCAGATTGCCTGTGGCCCTACTTATTCATACAGCAGAGGTTTGAAGCCAAGAAGACCACAGCACCAGCCCCACTTGGTGCCACTCATTGAGCAAGAGTGGCACTCCAAGAAAGCAGCTTTAGTGCAGTGGCACAGGATATCACACAGGAAGAAAGCAGACCATAAAGATGCAAATTATTCAGCTCTGCCTGTAGGAACTGCCTACTTTGAAACAGAGAATGGGGAACTCTTCCTTACTGTATTATCTAAAACAATGGAGATCTTGGTGAGAACAGTTGAGAGAAGGCTGATAGCTCCATGATATAAAAAACATGGCAGAATAGATAGAAGTTTAATAGAAAGATCCAGGAAAAGGAATAGCCAAGAGACCTTCTTGGGATCACAGTCAACCCTAGGGATCTGGAAGGCTCTGCAAATGTTCTACGTTTCACTCACTCAAGAGCAGTCAGGAAAAGATGGAGGGCAGACTTGAAAACACACAAAGAAAGCCAACAAGACAGACAAGAAGCCTCATTGGAACAAAGGGCTTAAAATAACTTTTGAGCAAACAGTGTCTGAATATTAAGTCGCTCTGACCCAGGGCAAACTCCTTGGAAGGCAGGCTTTTGAATAAAATCATACAGAGCCCTGGCAGTCAGAAAGATTGTTCCAATGACCTAGGATGTATCCTTTGGATCCTAAGAGAGTGTTTCCAAGCTAAAAGTCCTTGGCTAAAGATGGTAACAAAAAGAAATATTTAAATAAAGTGCCTGGATTATGACGATAGCATAAAAGTTAATAAAAAGGGATGTGGGGGAACTGGAGAGGGAACCTCAGAGACGGCAACACTGTAATCAAAGTTGGCTTCACAGAATTAATTTGATCAAGTCACTTACCAAACAAATGACAAAGCAAACAAGAAAAACAACAATCCCTGAGCAGGATCGGGGACCAGAGTTACCATGTGACCCAGCAACTCAACTTCTAACTATATACCTTCCAAAGTGAAAAGATACATCCATCCAAAAACTCGTACACAAATGGATCAGAGCAGTAGCATTCATATTAGCCAAAAATGGAAACAATTTAAATGTTCATCAGCTGATAAATTAATAAGATGTAAATGAAAAGTGGTATATCCATACAATGAAATATTATTCAGTTATGAAAAGAAGGAATAAAACATTATTCAACGTGGATGCAGCTGAAAACCTATTAATTCTATATTTAAATTGTTAAGAAACTGCCAAACTGTAGTATTAAGTTTCATTTGATGGGAGCAAAACTATCCAAACAGGATTGTGGTGATGGCTTCACAACTGTATGAACATACTAAAAAGGACTGATATGCACTCTTCAAGCAAGTGAATTGTATCTTAGTAATCTTGTTTTCAAAAACATGAGCATTGGCAAAATTAATGCCAAAATCTGACAGGGTTTGACACTGAATATTGGATCAGTGGGATTAGATTCAAAATGTCTGGAACAGACATATATTCCAGACAAATATGTCTGGAATAGACATATTTTGCAGTTTCTGTTCTTCCATGTGTAATTTCTGAAAACACCTCTCCAGCCAAAACTCATGCTGAAGAAGTGCCACAGAGGTATTTTTACTTGATGACTGTGTCCCGAGGAGCCATTGATTAGGAATCAGTCCCTGACCTAATCTATAGAGAATGGACACACAAATAGATTTTTTTTTTAATTTTAACTGAGAGGAACAAAATTTCCAATAAGTTACAGGTACTTAAATAGGAAGTTCATGTTGAACTGGAGCTAGAAAAGCCATCTTAAAGACAAGATCAGGCTGGTTATCGCAAAGAAAACTGTTTGCTAAAAAGAAGCACAAGTACAGAGTAGTAATGCAAAGCTAAGTAGAGATGACAAGCTGAGGGTTGGGGTGGGGCAGAGAATGGCAGAGAGGGAAAGAATAAATAAATCATTGCTTAAGTTACTGGGGACTTCCTACTTCCAACTTCAACTCACACTGTTTCAGGTCTGAAAGGGCCCACACATTTCATTACATTTGACATACTTTGGGAAGTGCCAATTCTTACCAACCAAATAACTCTAGAAGTAAATCAAAATTGATAGCAAAACCTAGTTTATATGTAAAAGCATAATGAAGACCTGACCATGGAGATGCTGTAGGCTGGAGTTAGTTCATGGTCTAGAAGGGAAAGTAAACAGTCTCTGATATAATGTGGCAATAAAGGTATTTAAACCCATGGAGGTTGATGTACCCATGCCTGTAAAGATGAGAGACCCTGGAGGACTTAGTTACCAAAAGCAGAATATATAAACTATATAGGTATTAGAGGACTTAGAGAAATTACAGAAAGTAAAAGGTAAACTCAGGTTCAAGATGTAACCCATAGGATATATAAAATGAAGAACCATTGTATAATTCATTAGAGAAGTCTTTTCTGCAATACTCCCAAGTTTATGAGGAGAAAACAGAGCAAGAAAGTACCATCTCATCAAGATATACTAACCTAGAACTACAGACAGGTATTAAACCTCACACTGCACACAGTAATAGGTGCAGTACTAGTAAAAAATCTGGTTCTTTTTTTATTTTTTTATTTTTTTTTATTTTTTTATTTTATTTTTTTAATTTTTTTTCAACGTTTATTTATTTTTGGGACAGAGAGAGACAGAGCATGAACGGGGGAGGGGAAGAGAGAGAGGGAGACTTCACAGTTCATGAGATTGAGCCCATTGTTGGACTTTGCACTGACAGCACAGAGCCTGCTTGGGATTCTTTCTCTCTCCCTCCCTCCCTCCCTCCTTTCTCTCTCTCTCTCTCTCTCTCTCTCTCTCTCTCTCTCTCTCACACACACACACACACACACACACACACACACACACACACACACACACTAAATAAACTTAAAAAAAAGAACATGTTATTTCAATATTCAATGACAAGTTTTGTTTTCTGTGTATTTGTCAAGAGTAGTGACATGTAACGAGACATTAAAGTAAAGCTTTGGCCTTGATTTTGATCTTCATCAAAGATCTACTTTTTGAGTGTTTTGGCACTTAATTCTTCAACATTTTAGACAAGGGCAAAGGCAAACCTATCTTCAAAGTCTCTAAGGGAATACAGTTCTTAGACAATAATCACAAAAGTAGTATGTATAGCCTGCTTATGAATCTTTGCAAAGATTTCCTTTGTGTATCAAGACATCAGAGAGAAGCAGAAAAATGTTGATATATAATAACAAAATATTATTTAAAAAAATGGAAAATATGAGCTTTGAATGATAATTTACGGAATCTGTGCAATGTCAAAGAAACTCCCAAGGGTAATAGAAGATGAAAATAAACAAGCACTCTGTAACATAAAAATTCCTCATGAGATCCTATCATTAGTCAGATTATTACCAGCATTTGTCTTTTTCTCTTCATATCCAATAAAAAATTAACACTAACTTGGTTAATGTTTTACCTAGTAAGTTATAAAATAACAACTTATAATAATAGCAGAAGCTTTGTAAAATTTATTTGTGATGCTATATATTATGTATAGGCTCTGGAGACTTATAAACTTTGGTCCTTCAGAATTCTTTGTGAAAAAGAGCAGTGTTAGAGATTGAAGCACATAACACCGCCTGCACAGGATAGGGGTCTTTTTTTTAGCACATTTTGTCTAGTGTGGTGACAGTTTTTAATTAGCTTCAGAGCTATATAGCTTTTTAACATATGATAAAATTTTACAGCCAAATTAATAATTCAAAATTCAAAGTAATAGTAAATTTTGGCTGAAACATTCTGTCTTAATTAATTTGTGTACACACACACACATTTTTCAAGTCTCATATTTTATCCAATAAATCGGTCATTTAAAATGGCATTTGGTTTCATTGGTTCATGAACACTTTAAGATTATACACAAAATCATGTGTGTGTATGTGTATTTGTCTTCAGTTGTGATTTGTGTTTATTTGTGGCTATTCTCCAAATAGCCCTTAATTTGAGAAAGTTGAAAGAATCAGTACTCTAAATGTTGCTGAAAATGTAGGGCAAAAGGGGTACCTTGAGAAAATACTTTTTGAACTTTATCAATGTTGCAAAACTAAAATAATAAATAACCAAAAACAGAGAAAGAGGTTCCCTGTGTATTTTCTGTCTAAATGCCACATGCTCCAAATGTTAAATCTCTGAATGCAATTTATCACTGATGCTTTGACATTGCTGTACTGATGATGGCCTTTAAAAATACTTTGCTTAACTAAATTCATCCTGTTAGAGAAACGCTTAGTCAAATTATAATGTCCTTGTGCACTGAGAAGAGACAGTCATAAATCATCTCTAGTAAAACAAACATTTCTCAGCAACCTTTCCATTTTAATTAATAATGAAGAAGATAATTCTGCTCAGAGGATAACATGATAACTTTGTCTCTAGAGACCATAGAAATCTTTTTTAACAAGGCTCTTTGGAAAAAAACTATCCATCTGTCCATCCATCCATTGATCCAGTGAACTTGTATTTTACTCATGTATATGTTGTTTAAGTCTCTATAATGATTTTTAAACAGTTTTGAGCTTTTGAATTGTGACAGCATTGGAGACTGAATGGTAAACAAAAAACCAAAACACCCACATTATTCTTTTCCACCTGAAATCTACATTCTAATGAAAGAGGCAGATATTTACCCAAGAGTTAAACAGATATATAATTACAAATTGTCATAACACCCCTGAAAAAAGCACAGGATGCTCTAGGAGTATAAGAGGAGGACTTGACCTACTTTAGAGGCAGATTTTATGTCAGAATTTATAACTTATTTTATCAAATAAAGAAGAATCCATTGACAAAATTTACCCAAAAGAGTTATATAATAAAAAATTCACTGCTAAGCAAACTAGTTTCTTTTTGTGTACTTTCTCTGTGCTCTGCAACCTTATTTGTTTCACATGTGGTTGTTCTGGCAATAACAATAAGATTCATTTTTATTGAACTGGCTTAGGAAACCTGTAACTTCTGAGCTAATCATGGTAGATAGGAGAATTACATATCCTCTTTGGCAATGGTGAAGAAGACAAGAAGTCTTCAAAGAAGACTCTAAAGATTCTTGTTCCTAAACCGTATTTCAGCACATGTCAACTTTCACTTACAATAAAAAAAAAAAAAAAAAAAAAAAAGAAATTAAGAAAGGAAACTCAACAAGGACAAAATATTACAAGGGTAGGAGGGTCATAGATTCGGTTTTTGAAATTTTGAGTATAAACGGCTAATCATAGTCCTGGATGAAGATTTTGAGTAGGCAGTTGTCTTTAGCTGCATGAGGTTCATTGGAGCAGAATCAGTAAGATATATTTGGGGTTCATAAATGTATGCATAAAACTATAAAGTGTGGGCATTATGAAATCATCTTAGTGAAAGTTGGAGCACCATCAGGGCCTAGCTCTGAGTCTTATGTCCAATACGTAAAAGCCAGGCAGAGGTGGTACCAAGAGATTAAAAGTACTGACAACGGAGGTATTAAAAATTTGGCTATATACTCCACTCAGGGTAAAGCGGGAGCCAAGACCAGAGGGGGTCATGAATACACAGAGTTAGAAAGATAAAACAGTGGAAGTTCTTTCAAGTTCCTAATTAGATTGAAGAAGAATGGCCCTGGTGAAAGTAGCTGGAGGAAAGTTAGGAGGCTGTAGTCAAAGGGATATGCCTTTGATGTTAAGATATGTGCATATGACTTTTTATATGTAAATGCCCATATACACAGGGGTGATGGTCAAAATATTTAACAGCTGGTGCTACACTAGGGCAGAACAGGATCTTGAAGGCCACCTGCAGTGCAGGCATCTATACTTTAGTTGTTGGATTGAAGTGACCTTGAGGGTGGAGGACAAAGCAAGTCCTCAGTAATAGATGGGAAAATATTTAAATATTTTAATAGTAAATCCACAAGATTTTAGCAATAAGCAAAACTGTACCCGTACACACTTGTAAAATTTGTATATAATCAGAACTATTTTTATTATGAGCATTATTAAAAACAACACTTTTGAAACAGATTTTTAAATCTCACCTATGATACTTCTAAATGTATTAATAATGCCTGCTATGCCATAATGATATATTTATAAAATTTTATCATTTTTCCCAACATATTTGTAATCTCTAATATATAATCAATAACTATTCAGGTCTTCAAGCATGGTCATGTTTTACTGCTTTCATCATTTTCATTTAGCAATCTCAAAACTTTTTTTTTTTTTTTTAACATGCTGGTGATTTAGGCACCAAGTGCTGGTCATAACCTTTTCTAGTTCAAATGTGTCCATTATTCTATGTAAATTAAATATGCACAAAACCATTCTTTCATCATAGGAATTTGATTCCTTCGTTTTAATTACCTTTTCTTCCATTCAACTTAAGCCACCCACATCTCTACATAAATTCTTGAAGTAGTATCTCACATATTATTCGACCTCTAAAATGTTAATGAAGTCACGTTTTGACCAAATGTCTATTTAATCCTTTCGTTTAATTCCTTCCACTATACGTCTTCTCATACCTTTATTTATCTCTTACTTTCTACCTGACTCATTCTGATGTTCTGTTCTTAATTTCCCTAGATTTGTCATTTCATATTCAAGGACTCTCATCTTATCATTCATTTCCCATCTTCCACCCTATGTCCCTAGCCTCACCTGCCTGCAAAACTCCAACTCTATACAGAGGGATGTCTTGCCCATTCTTATACTTGTCATGCTGACTCCTCCATGAGAAAAGCGAAAGAAAAAGCCACACTTGGAAGATACTGATATTGTTAAAAGGTCGTGGTCTTTTAACTCTTCACAATCTTTGCCCTTGCTTGGAAATTTTTTAGTAAATGTTTGAATTCTTGAAAATAAGAACTATTTTTCCTTCTTTTATATATATTGAAATCCACTTATAAAATATAAGAGATAAATATATGGTGCCACCAATATGGTAAAATAAAGACTACCTTTCTCCACAGAGCTTAAAAAACTGAACATTACTGGGGCACCTGGGTGGCGCAGTCGGTTAGGTATCCAACATCAGCTCAGGTCCTGATCTCATGGTTTGTAAGTTAGAGCCCCGCGTCGGGCTCTGTGCTGACAGCTCAGAGCCTGGAGCCTACTTCGGATTCTGTGTCTCCCTTGCTCTGTGCCCCTCCCCCACTCACACTGTCTCTCTCTCTCTCTCTCTCTCTGTCTCTCAAAAATAAAGATTAAAAAAAATAAATAAACATTACCGAAAATTAGATAGGTCCTTAGATGTACCTTCTGAATCGTATTTCCTTCCCTTACCCAGAAGTAGACAGTATTTCACATTTTGTATTAATGTTAACGTTTTATTTTTAGTTTTTCCTCATATCTATGCATTGCTGGTTTGCATATTTTAATATTAAATAGAAATAATTGTATATATTTCCTTGTGTCTCAATATCCTCAATTCCATTATGTTTAAAGGTTTTTCTGTATATCAAGAGCTGTGAAAGGTCTGAAATTTTTAGCCTACTTGCTAACTGACAAGCTAGTCTGCTACAAGTTCAAAGATCTGGCAGAACACATATGACTCCTAGGTACAGACAAAGGAATCGATTACTCCCAGCACAGCGAGCAGCATGACCTTCATGCTCTCATGGGTGCACTTGCCCTGCAAGCCCCGCAGGGGTGATGTGGTGTCAAGGTAAGGTGGATTCTGCATACACAGTAAGTCTGTGTCGTAGTTGAGGCACCCAGAGCTTTTAAAGGAGGTTGCAGGCAAACCTGTTTAACATTTGCCCCAAATGGAGGCATTATCTTTATTATCTCAGACAGTAAATAAATCTATACTCTATTTTTCCAAGGCTGTTTGCTCTGTAAACAGCCTTGAAATGATAGCTGTATACGATATAGAGAAACCACATGGAGAATTGTCTCCCACACCTATATTCATGTATGCAGACGCCATTCACTAATTTGCATGGTGGTCCTTTGCATGAACAGAGAATATTTACTGAGTTGCTTTGAGGCTATCAATATCATAAAATTACCAATAAATGAATTTATTGCAAGGAAGAGTATGCTTATCTTCAAATCTAATTTCAAATTGCTTGAACCAACTTACATAATCAACAAGTAGTGCATTAGATTTCCAGTACTCTATATCCTCTTTTGGCATTAGGTTTTATAAACTTTTGCAAAATGATGGTGGTGCAAGATCTCATTTTGACTTGGGCTTGCATTTCAATTATAATCTGTGAAATATATATTTTTTTTAATATTGATTGGCCACTTGTGTTTTCTCCAAGTCACTTCTTTATACCTCTTGAATATTCTACTCTGGTTGAAATTTTTAATGTGTTGGAATGACTTCAAGGGAATGACCTTGTGTGTACGCATTTATATATTTATTCATGTATACGATCATATTCCCAAGAGGTTATTATATTTAGCATGGTACAATTATAAATCTAATATTTTAAAGATGTTTTTGTACCACAAAGATTTTAAAATATTATTTTATTTTTTTCCTATAAAAGTCTGGCCTTTCAGTTTTAAACTTTCAAGTTACCTGGAACTGATCATGGACAGAAGATCCAACTTTATTATTTTTTTACATTATTTCTAAATTGTTCTAACACATGTATTATAATATCTTTTTCCTACTTATTTTCATTGCTTCATCGTATATAAATTTTTCATGTATATATTGACCAATTTCTGAGTCTTCTGTTCTGTACCATTGACCGATATGTCTATCTGCATTTTTGTTACTATAGATTATAATACAACTATAGATATAGATTACTATAGATTATAATAGATTATAATTATTACTACAGATATCATAATTAGAATAACTAATATAGATATTATTATAATAGCAGTGTGCAACCACTAGTGTCTTGGCTCAATTTTTCTTTTGAATATGTTTTTTTATTTTTAAATCTGGATTCCTTCCTAGTATTTGCGCCTGCGTCCACATAGCTTAATAACCGTGCAATGATTGGGCAGAAGTTGTGCTCAAACAATGAAAGCCAGCATCTTGCTAATGGATCTATGTCAGGGTGAGAAAGTACATTCAAAATTTAGGGTTGGTCAGGGCTTGGCCCTCTCTGACCTCTCCTTTGTATGTACACAGTCTAAGCTAGTAATATGTTGTTTCAACCATGCTCATAATCTCAGTAGACCCAAACCCTTAACCCTCGCTTACCTGCTCCCGAAATATTTTTCACTTTGATAGACAATGACATTGGGCATAAGTGTTGCCCAGTACTCCAAAGAAAAAGTATCCTTCTACCACAGCAGAAAAGATTGTGGTCCTCAGAACCTGCCCTAACCTGTGAGAACTTCCCTTTCAATTTAACTAGGGGTGGGCAATTCAGGGGTGGGTATTATGAGAGGGAGTAGCCCCAGGCCAGCATTTCACAAATTGCCATTATTTTTAATGGTACTCCAGCAAGTTCTCAAACCTAAAGTCTTCTTAGGTTGTTTCTTTAGTCATTTTCTAGAGTGCTATTTTATTTTATTAATTTATTTTAATTTTTTGTTGTGGTGATATGGTTGCAATTTTGTTCATATTGATAAGTGCCTTCTGGGCAAAAATTTTGGTCCTGCCCTGCCCCTTCCCTTGATATTTGCTCTAGGCTGTTAGGAAGAAAAATATGAATCTAATCAGAGATGCTTTTTAAAAGTAGGTTTTTAATACCATTTCTTTTTTTTTCTTTTTACATAAGTACTGCTAGACTATTTTTCATAAGTACTGCTAAAACTATTAAAATAGTTTTAATTATAAAAGTGATAACAACTTTCATTCTATTTAGGAAATTTTACCACCACAGGTAAGCCTTCTCTATAGCCAGAACACTTCCTGGAGATATTTACATTTATATATTTGTTGTAAAAAGTACAATTCATGTGAAACATATCATTCCTTTAAATGGAAATATTTTCTGAAATTGTTCAACTTACTAGGAAAAACTTACATAAGTAGACTTTTCTACTACTCCTTAGGTTATCATTCATTCTTTTTTAAGTTTATTTATTTATTTTGAGACAGAGAAAGCATGTGGGGGCAGGAAGGGGGGAGGGTTGCAGAGGGAGAGGCAGAATCCTGGGCGGGCTCTGCTTTGTCAGCACAGAGACTAAAGTGGAGCTTGAGCCCACAAAACTGAGGTCATGACCTGAGCTGAAATGAAAAGTTGGTTATACAGACTTACGTCCAAATCCAAATTTTCTGTCTGCTCTTTGATATCTGAAAATTATAACCTCCACAAAGTTTAATTTCTTTTGTAAAATTGGGCTAATACTTTGTACAGGGCTTACTATAAGACTTCAGTGAAATAATACATTGCATAAAGCACAACATAGAGAATCAACACAATTAGCTTTTATTGTTTGTACCACCAACTCTTTTCCTGAGGGCATTATCTATCCCAGGATACAATGTGCTATTGTCAACCCATCTCTCTCATCTGCTACATAAAGAATTGGAGCCACTGAATGGGGACCAGCACTTGAGCAGTACACAGAATGATTTTCACACGATAGAAGAATCCAGCAGAAGTTAAATCGATACAATCCCTGGTCCATATTTTAGATATAGTGTGGCCTAGAAAGAGCCAACTCCCAATTATTAACTAGATGCTTGTGTAGTTCTGTATCAGGCAAGAGTCTCATTAACACTACAATATCTGAAAATATTCCACTCAGAATTATAATCCTTTGTTCAGAGTACTATTGTAATATTTATCTTATTTTGTATTGTATTTAACCCATGGGGATGGGTTAAACAGATAATGGGCACATTTTATGAGCACTGGATGATATATGTAAGTAATGAGTCACTAAATTCTTCTACTCCTAAAGCTAATATTACACTATATGTTAACTGACTAGAATTTAAATAAAAACCTGAAACATTTGAAAAAAATGCTAAGCGAAACCTCAGTATGCCTGCCATTTTTTGTAACAAGTTCTTGTCACTTTGCTAGGAGCTGAGGATAGAAAAAATAAGTTGCAAATTCTTTTTCTTACATGAAATTACATTCTCAGTCAAAACAATGAATTTTGGATTTTGTCAGTATTGGGGAAAGCATAGCCAAGTGCCTTCCTTAAAAAGTGTTTATATTTAAGTTTCAAATTTTTAAGTTTTTTAATGTTTACTTATTTTTGAGAGGGAGACAGAGTGCAATTTGGGGAGAGGCAGAGAGAGATGGAGACACAGAATCCAATGCCGGCTCCAGGCTCTGAGCTGTCAGCACACAGCTGAACGCAGGGCTTGAACCCGAAAAACCATGAGATCATGACGTCAGCCGAAGTTGGACACTTAACCAACTAAGCCACGCAGGTGTTCCCCTAAGTTTCAAATTACTATGAGATTACCAAACACAAGAATTTAAAAACAGAAAGTTGAAATATAGATGCACTGATGAATAATCATCTAGATACATCAAGGTTAAAACAAAAATATACAAAGGATAAACAAAAATATAGAGAGAATAAAACAGAAAAGCAACAGCAATAACAACAAAAAACATAAAGCAACTACCAATGGGAAAAAAGTTAATACTAAAAAATATGCACATTTGTTTTATGTTTCTTATTTGCAAGAAAATCATATTCAACGTAAAGCAAGGCTGAGAGGTATTAGTTGAATGGGAAAGTTTTAGCAAGGTTAAATGTATTCTCATGAAATGGAATGCTCTGTTATTCCAGATGTATTAAACAAGCCATGTTTTTAAAACTCTTGTGCCTGATATTTTTCCTTATCTATTAAAAATTGTCAAACGAATGGACCAATCTTCCCCATCAATTCACAAAAAACAGGCTAGGCAATAGTACAAGCTCAAGCAAGACAATTAAATGTTTTGGGCTTTGTTTTGTATTGTTTCCTTTTTTCAGGGACTGAAATAGAACCTGGTACAGTGAGAAGGTGGTGCTCTTTTCATTAAGGTTTGTGCTGTAAGCATGGTATAAACCTAACCATTTGAGAATTAAGCAAGGGAAAAATTACCTTCATGGGAAGAGATGTGGGTATATCATCCCATGAAAAAAACAGGAAAACATAGAGGCACATTCTTGATATCACTTGATTCCCTAGAACTATCTCTTGGATCTTCCAATTACATAAATCAATACATTCCCATGTTTGTTTAGCCATTTTGAATTGGGTTTATACCACTAGAATCTCAGATATTTTTAACTAATTAATAATTGTGTTTTCTCACAAAATAGGCAACATGTTCAGGAACAATTTTAAGGAAAACATTTGTGAAAAAGGATGTCTTTTGACCTGGAATATATTTGTATGTTTAATGATCTGCACAGTGTTTTAAAATGTGCCAGTTTATTGAAGATAGGTTATCAAAAGTTCTCCCCTCTTAATTAGGTGATAGAAAACTTTGTGAAGTATTAGTTTTGATTTTGCAAAAGCAGTTGCCAGGGGAACAGTCCAATTGTGTAATATTTATTTTAAAGCATTTCAAACCATTTTTAGATTCATCTGAATTCCATGTTGCAAAAATCAATGTTTTGGCAGCTCTTTTAAACCATACATTGCTTGTCTAAACATTGTGCCAAACAGCCTACATTGCGTTTCAAGTTTGGAGAATATGCAGGCAGGAACTTTAACAAGATTATTTCATAACTACTAGCCATTTGGGAAAACTGTAAAGATAAGCAAAAAACTAAAGCTGACTGTTGGAAAAAGGGGAGGACAAATAAATTGTACAACATTTTTATTGCTTACCATGTTAGTCTGACTTATTAACATGAGGAATTTCTTTTAAATTATAAATGAGGTAATATTTGAAACTATGTATGTGGAGAGGGTTGAAAATATGTATATTGCATATATATGTAATATACTGATGAATTATAAAAACAACAAAAACATTTGAATGATGGTTAATCCACATATGTATGCCTTACAGAATGCTTATTTTTGCTAGGAATAATGAAGCAAGATGGATTCCTTCCAAATTAAATTTCAAGGTCCCTGGATTTCATCCACGATATAGATGGACTGATCTTGTTTGGCCATGTTGATCATCTTTGAAAGGCATCTCCCAGGTGACTCTAAAACAGTAAAACCATTAGAAACATCTCCCCTAGAGCTGTCTGGTATTGATTTTTTTTGCTTCAACTGAGACATGAATCAATAACACTTCTTTGACAATCATCACCACTAAAGTGGGGTCACGTTGTATTCTAACACTTCCTAGTATAAGTTTAGAGATATCATTGTAAAAATGTGTCTCTTAACCCATCATAACTTTTTTTTTCAGGTAATAAGGACGACTGATATGTACAATACAGCATATTCCTTCAAAATGCAGCTTTTATTCAATCAAGGACTTTGACTGAAGGTCATCTAATTCCTTTTAGATTTACTGATATCCTGTAAAAAAATACAGAGTAATACTCTGTATTACTATGTAGAGTAATTAATACATAGGAATAAAGGAATATTCCTTTATATCATTTTTGTAGAGAGAGAGAAAGAGAGAGAGAGTGCATGGCCAGAAGAGAGAGGCAGAGAGAGAAAGAGAGAGAGAAAGAGAGAGAGAGAGAAAGAGAGAGAGAGAGAGAGAGAGACCCAAGCAGGCTCCATGTTCAGCATGGAGCCTCATGCAGGGCTAGATCCCAAGACCCTGGGATCATGACCTGAGCTAAAATCATGAGTCTGACACTCAACGGACTGAGCCACCCAGGTGTGTGTGTGTGTGTGTGTGTGTGTGTGTGTGTGTGTGTGTACACATTCACATGCATGTATTTGTCATGCCAATAAACCAGAATAACATGATAGTACTAATATTTTTAGTAACATAGGGAGTGTTGAGGAATGGTAATAGCTAGACTCAAAAAGAAAGAACTGATGATAAAAGTCGTTGGAACTAATGCAATTGAGCCATTGCAAATTTTGCCTAAAATTTCAATTCTTACCTTATCTCTCTTGGTAAGTTACTTATTACGTTTTCTTCCACCATACTTAATTTCTGATAGAATACAGTAATGGTAACATTGTTGAGAATATTGATAATTGTCATAGTGGGAGGTATACTTATTAGTTAAAAAGCCAAAAATTTGTGTTTTATTCATTTGTTGTTAAAAATAAGGTTTGTCTTTCTAAATTAAATTTTTACATATCAAAATTATGTGCTCCCAGGCATTTGAAAGTCTTTTGTAGGTTAGAGCAAAGATAGCTTTAGTTTCTCTACTATTAACTAAATTACCATATATTTTTACTACAATAGATGACATCAACTTGACACTCTTGTGTAGAAGTAAATTTTAAATGTTTTATTTTATGTGATTATAAACTGTTTCTAATAGTCTAAGGAATAGAAGAATTCATACAGACACATACAAAGAAATACATGTTCATGTAATAATAGTAACACATATTGTAGGTATTTTGGCTTAGACTTTCTGTTGGAAAGACCTCAAAAATTCTTAGTGAAGGGGTTCCTGGGTAGCTCAGTTGGTTAAGTGTCCTACCCTTGGTTTCAGCTCAGGTCATGATCTCACGTTCATGAGTTCAAGCCTGGCATCACGCTCCGTGCTGACAGTGTGGAGCCTGCTTGGGATTTCTCTCTCTCTCTCTCTCTCTCTCTCTCTCTCTGCCCCTTCCCCCATTCACATGTGGGCTAGCTCGTATGTTTTCTCCCTCTCAAAATAAATAAACGTAAAAAAAATAACATAAAAATATCAATAACAAAAAAATTTTTAGTGAAATAAAAAGAAACATATATTCATATAAATATAGTGATTTTTGAAATTAATTGGTGTGTTAATTGGTTAAATATTAATTGTCTTAAATAGGTGAAATCATTTCCCCCTTCCTATGTAAACTTACACAAATGCCTTTTGAGATGACAGTTTTTGCTGTTCTACAAGTGTCTGTAGAACACTTGTCTGTAGAACATAGAAATATAATAAAATAAATTTAATGGATAATTTGGGACAATATTAACATTCATATTTTGATATACACTTATTCATGTATTATACACCTATATAGTAAAATATAAATATTAAAAATAAATATAAATAAAATATATACATGTATTACATTTATGCATATAAAATAAAATATAGGGGAACCTGGGAGGCTCAGTAGGTTAAGTGGCAACTCTTGATTTCAGCTCAGGTCATGATCTCATGGTTCGTGAATTTGAGCCCCGCATCGGGTTCTGCAATGACAGTGTAGAGCCTGCTTGGGATTCTCTCTCTCTCTCTCTCTCTCTCTCTCTTTCTCTCCCTCTCTCTCTGCCTCACCCCTGCTCATGAGCTCTCTCTCTCTCTCTCTCAAAACAAATAAACATAACTTAAAAAATAAAATAAAATATAAATCATAATATATATTTATGTATACATGCTACACACACAAGCACACACACATGCATGCAAACACATACACATACATATATACTTTAAATTTGAGTAATACGAGCCATTTATAGTCCCAATTTTATGTGTGTACGTATGCATGTATATTTGTAATTGTAATTTTATTTATGTGGGATATATTTAGTTTTATTATTTATCAACAATGTTTTCTGTTAAAGTTCTAAAATGTATTTCAGATATTGTTTCAAACTTTATGCTTTCATATCCATACTTCACTCATACACATATACATGCGTATACATGACAATGTGTTAACTTATTCATAAAAGACATATTTGTTTGCATTTTAAATATCATTTTCTTATTCTGTCTTCCCTCTAATAACTATGGATATTATATGAGTAATAAATATTAAATAAAGTTGGTTAATTTAAGTAAAAAAGAACATTAGAAGTACACAAAATAACATAAATACATTTAGAAAAGATAGAATTTATTTCTGACCTAAAACCTCACCAGAACCCCGAATGGTCATAACGGCACTTCAGAAAGCATCATCTCATTTGTCTTATATAATTTAAATCAAAAAGCACACAGCAAATTATAACTAAAAAGTAAGTCATAGAACAGAAACATCATCTATTCAGGTGTTCTCCATGAAGAAAAAAAAAGGTGCTATTATTTTACTGGTAGTCCCTCTTTATTAGTTTAGCCTAAAAATAGCCATTGACTTGTTTTTCATTATGCGCAATGTCAAAGTGAACTGCCGATTCTGCAGGTGAAATGAATAGCTGCTTTGCTCAAAAACACTCTGGCAATCAGCCACACATTCTGCCAAACCAGCATGCTGACCACCTACTTGGCTCCAGTCAGATGGCTATTTGGAAAGCTTTTAGTCGTTATCATTTATGTGATATAACTGCCTACTTTTCAACATGACTCATTTATCATTTTATGCCAAAGAACTGAATTATCTTGTATTTTTCTTGTTATCTTTCCGGAGAGTCTGACATGACTTTAATGTCAGTGTATTTCTTACTAGAAAAGAACATATGCGATATTTTGAAAACTGGCTGAACTTGACAGCATGTGGATTGACACTCAGAATATGTAATTTTCTAACACTGCCTTGTGGGATGTACGTGTGTTTACTTTTAGGGGCTGGGAATGTAAAGCTTTTGATATAACACCTCCGGTATTGTTTTTAAGATTCTTCAAAATAAAACACAGAAAATATGTCTATCTGGAGCTATGGAGTATGGAAAAAACTTTGGTAAGCAGAGTTACTATAAGCTCTATAGGGGCGTATCCTTTGCAATCTTAAACTCCAATAATTAGTATTACTATCACATGGGAATTTGGAAACTGAAAGCCAGTTAACTTCAGGGAAATTGTAGCAAGAGCAGGATTAGGGTTCTATTACGGAAAGACAGAGTGCTGAGGTGACATACCATGATAATGTAGACTACTCACAGGTCGTTAGCACCTCCCATGACCACTCTATTAGGCCCTTACCCTTTCCTGCTGTCATTCTACTACTCTCTGTCCTAGCACTATCCTTCTCTCTTTTTAAACTACTACTCCTGTGCTAACTTAATTAACAAAGAAAAGACCTAAAATCTAACTCAAAGTGTTGTTCATTACTTCCTCACCAGCACCGGTGCAAAAATCACAGTGACAAGAGTGATACAGATGCAGGGACACACTGGTCAATGTGAAAGAAATACACCTGCTGATGTAAGTAATGTTTGAGGAAAAAAAAAATTTTTCTACAAGAAATATGGAGGGCAGAGAAAAAAAACAGCTTCAAGATCTATGTACCCGAGGACACAGAGAGTGAGTGTCCAAAAGCTCAGGCATTTTTTTTTTAAACCGACTGTAGATAAAGGATACTTTGAAATCAACATTAAGCCTATAACTTGATTTTTTTTTTTTTTTTACAGAAGTCACTGTGGGCTTAATTATCCTTCCTACAACCCCTATTTTGAAAGGCATTCAATGTCAAGAACATGGCATCTGATGTGGGAAGCCAGGAATGTCCGTATATTTGATGAGAAAGTGTATCAGTTAGAATGAAAGAGACTGCCTGCCTGGCTTCTCACCTTTGCTTTCTTTCTTTCGTGCCATAGGATTAGGTGAACAAATGATTTGGACAAATATTTTAGGATACATTTTTATTTCTGCTTTGGTAATCTAAAGATTGTAATGCCTAATTCATAGGGTTTTATAATGGTTAATGAGTTTATATATAGAGAGAGAGATAGATTATATATATATAGATTATATATATAGATAGATTATATAAAGATTATATATATAAGATTATATATAGATTATATACAGATTATATATATATAAATATTATATATAAAGATATATATAAGAGTATATATAAGATTATATATATAAAGATTATATTTATAAAGATTATATATATATATATATATATATATAAAGTGCTTAACGTTTGACCTCATAAGGAGTATTCATAAGGAATATTCAGTGAGTGATACATATTTAATTATTTAATAATAAAACTTCACCTATTTAGTTAATGATAATATTAACATCAATGTGGATACTGAATCTTTTTCTCCTACTTTTCTAAGTTGTTTTGTTCACAGTATTCAAAATATTTTTGACTAACATGAATTTTCAGTGAAGGTTAATAAAAAGGTCTACAAACTCACAGAATTGTACCTTAACCCAAGATTTAACATGAAGGAATAAAAATCCCTATTTTAATAATTTGAAGAAACTTGAATAGGACAAATCTACAAATTCTTTGTAAATTTAAGTTGGTGATTATGGTGGAAGTGACTAAAGACTATATGTTGTAAATATTATTTATGGGTACAAAGTTTAAATTCAGTAGCTAGAATTTGTAGGAATGTGTATAATCTAGTGACAAATGAGTGCTTTTTCAACAATATTAGATAATTTTTTGTAAAGGAGAAGAAAGCAAAAATTATAAATGCTATAGATATTCTTAAGGCTCAGGAGGTCCTATATTTATCAAACAGAATGTTGCCATGCACACAATGTCCAATTTAAGGCAAAAAAAAAAAAAAAAAAAAGTTCCTTAAGCGATTTTCCAAAATACAGATTAATTATACTTATAACACCATATAGAAGAATTAAGATTATGAAAAAAATTAAGATTATGTCATAAAAATTAAATTAGAAAGGAGTAAGATTCCAGAAGGAATAGTGTACATGAGTTGGAGAAGAGTGTTGTCATGATGTGTACATTAGCAAATCAGGTTTCTCTGGTATCACTCCTATTCATATCCTCAGTCCACAGGTGAGCATTCCTTCTGAGGAAATTTAGAGCTATTGGGGGAATCATATGCTGGTTTCATATCCTTGGATCCTCAGCTTCTGGATATATCTACAAAGCACGTACACACAGGCAAATAAAGATACACACATATATTTTAAAAAATCAAGTCTGGGAACCACTATACTCTGTATTATATAAACATTAAGGTAAAATTATAAAAGAAAAGTAAATTTTGTAAATTCAAGTAGACAACATTTTAAAAAACTGTTTACTTCTATTTGTCAACTTTACTCCTTGGTAGTATCATAAATTAATGCAGAACTCAAAAGTCTTCCTTAATCTCTCTAATAGTATTGATACAATTGAGACATTTTCCAGAATGACAACAGAATATATTTTTTGTGTAAATTCTTCCATTATTCTATGTTGTTCCTCCCCACTTGTCAAGAAACAAACTTAGTCCAAACTGCATTTTCCAATATATTAGTAGGTGGCCAGGGAGCATAAAATTCCCATGAAGCCATTTCTATAATCATGGCATTGGCAAACTAGCTTCTAGAAACCATTAAACTCGTGTCATAAATCCGGTCATAGCAAATCTATATGGGAATTGATGGGACATAGAGAATGAATTATGCATCACAGAACTGCTGAATGGCGAAGGAAGAATGCACACTCGGACACATATTGTATAGAGGAAAAATACATATTTTTATGGTACCTGTGTATTCCCCACATTAAGTTACTGAAGTTGTCACAGAATATGAATGGTTTATTCAATTCAAGAGAAGCATTAGTATTCATAATTGTAGAAGTAACTGCATTTTTGTTTCAGCAAAAAGCATACAGTAATTTTATAGGTATGTATTATTGAAAATATACAAAGTATAATAAAACTTGCATTGGATACAACTAATTAAAGCGATGATCATTGAAGTATCAAAAATAAACCTTGGTTTATAATTATGATGATCTCTGCTCAGCTAGTGAGTTTAGTTAGAAAATAATGCATATTTAATTGCAGATGTGAACACATATTTAGAATATTAAAATTGTAATTAATAGTCTCATAATGCAAACAAGGCTAATGATATCTTTTTAAAGGTTCAGAAAGTGTTTTAGAAGAAACACGTATCTACTTACTATAAAGAAATTTCCTAAACTGTATATTTCATATACAATGAATACAGGAATTACAGTTCCTGATTAAGGAATTAGCTTGGTGAACAAGCTGATCAAATGATAGAATGCCTTCAGACCTGTAAAATTAATCCTAATTATTCAATATGCTTTAATTGTATATATTTTAGAACATGCCAGGAGTCCATTTAAAGAGGCTTCATCCTTAAAGATAGAAAGGTTTGCCTATAAGATGCTGTTTGAGCTGAATCAGTAATTTCCAAGCTTCCATAAATAGTAGACCTTTTCTATTAATGAATTGATACATCCTTAGAGGAAGGGGAAAATCATTTGCTAGTCATTAGAAATGAATTAATTCAGACTCTTAAGGTACTGTTGAGAAAGTGGACACACTCCTTCGACCATTAGGACATAGAGAATGAGAAAAGGGTTATTTAGGAGGACGTTCAGTAACACATAGGAGATAAACTTTATCTAGTTAAATTGAGCCAGTCTCTATTTTGGGGAGAATAAAGGGGAGAACTGAAAAAAAATCCTGTTCTGGAAGCAGTGGTAATTTAATAAGTAAAACCAATGTAGCTTAGATGCTTAAAGGTACTACCAAAGAATCAATACATATAAAATTAGTTTTAAGTAGGTATGACTCTGTAACACATTTTCTTTTGTGTAGAAATTACCTATTTTTTACATTGTAAAAACTGTTTTTAAAGGTTAAAATTTTTTGTATATAAAAAGGAGCCTAACTGTGTTCTTTTCATCATGCTATAGAGCTTAGAGAGCTTCTTCCCTCCATGAACTCCACTTTTCAAATTCACGTGAAAGCAGATGATGAAAGTGCTTACGTAATTATGTCTATACAATGAACTCTATAGCACAAAATTTAGTAGGTACCATAAGCTTTCTTCTAAAATTTTATCTAGTGGTGCCTATTTTTACATCATATTATGAAGAGGTCTTTTTTTTTTCCTTTTTACTGGAAATAGGTACATATTATGAAGAGGCCTTTTTTTTTCTTTTTTACTGGAAATGGGTAATGTAAAAGGTATAGAACTAGACATGCAAAAGAATAAGATATCTTTTAAAAAGAAAAAAGAAAGTGGGAATATGATAGCAGTAAATAAGAATACAATCAAAAGTGTTTAGACACAAGGCTATCAAGCTAGAAAGCAACTTTATGATGTGAGTTCAGGCATCCTGTGTACCTACAGGTCAAAAGTCCAGCAGTAAAGATCACTTTAGAACCTTTGTCCTGTAGCATCCTTCATCTAAGAATTATTTCTCCCTTGCCTAGATTTTATCTTCCTCCTAAGCATATGCTTATTAATGTAAATTGACCAGTGACTGAAATATATTGTAATCAGAAATCTTTTGCAGCTAAATTCATGTGATGAGCTGTACACAGATTTTCTAAAAGTAAAAATGAACTTTCTTGATCGAAAGCTGACTAAACAACAACTTAATGACTACCAGTTAAAAATACACATAGTTTATTTCCCTAGGACTAGGTCAAAGTCAAGAAATAGTGTTGGTTATGGACCTTGAGGTTATTAAGTGAGAAAACTCAGAGAAAGACAAATACTCTAAGATCTTACATATATGTGGACCCTAAAAAGAGCCCCTCCAAAACAAAAGTTCTACATACAGAGACCAAATTGATAGTTGCTAGAGCAGGGGTAGGGGTGGGCAAAAGGGTGAAGGGGTCAAAAGGTACCAACTTTCAATTATAAAATAACTAAGTCTTGGGGATGTAATGTACAACATGGTGTATATAGGTAATAATACTGTATTGTACATTTGGAAGCTGCTAAGACAGATCTTAAAAGTCCTCATTAAAAGAAAAAAAAATTGTAACTGTGTGTGGCGATGAATGTTAACTAGACTTACTATAGTGATGTCATATAGACAAATATCAAATCATGTTGTAAAACTGAAAGCATGTTATATGTCAATTATATCACAATTAATAAAAAGGAAATGTTGATTTGATGTCAATCACTTTATAAAATTATCTTTAACAATTCTTTACAGGATTCTTTAAATTTTAGATTTTAGAGAACTTACAGCTATTCCTTTTCAAGGAAAATAACCTATATATATTTTTTTATATTTTAAGTTTTTTTTTTTTTTAAGTTAACTTATTTTGAGAGAGTGTATGTGCATGGAAGAGATGGGGGAGGAGGCGGGGGAGATAGGTTAAAGAATCCTAAACAGGCTCTGCACTGTCAGAGCAGAGCCTGACGTGGGGCTCAATCTCACAAACTATGAATCACAACCTGAGCTGAAGTCAAGAGCTGAATACTTAACTGACTGAGCCACACAGTCACCCCTTAAGTTTTGGATTTTAAAAAGGTTACAGCTATTATTTGTTAAAGGAAAATAATCTATGAATCTTTTTATGTTTCAAGTTTTATTCAAATTCTAGTTAATTAGCATATTCCATGAATTTAAATATATTGTTTTAAGTTTTCTATGGTTAATATACACTATGATTTACTTATTATTGGTTATCAATACAACCTGGGTCCAATATTAACACAAAAATGTATGGTATCATGGTAGAATTAAGAGTCTCTGAGCTGGAGCTATGGTTATGTTCTTTATGATTCAAGAATTATTTGAAAAAAAGTGTATACATGCACACACAAACATCTATATACATATATTACACACTTATACGAACATATGAATATGTCTAATTTTAATTTGTATGTCATTTGTTTGTAACATAAAATGAAATATATTTTTATCATTTATAATTAAGACATATTTTCAGGAAAAGACCATTTCTTAGTTTTTCTCAAACAGAATTGATTTTTTTTTAACGTTTATTTATTATTGAGAGACAGAGAGACACAAAGTGTGAGCAGGGGAGGGGTAGAGAGAGGGGAGACACCGAATCCGAAGCAGACTCCAGGCTCTGAGTTATCAGCACAGAGCCCAAAGCACAGCTGGGACTCAAAAACCGCGAGATCATGACCTGAGCTGAAGTTGCTCACCCAACAACTGAGCCACGCAGGCACCCCACTCAAACTTAGAACTGAAACATAATATTTAGGATCTAAAATATTCCATTTAAATGTGATCCAAAAATTACTCTGGATTACTAACCACTCGTGAGATAGAAAAGAGGAACAATATTTGGAAAAATGAGGGACTTTAGAGATGCAAGCTAGATTAACTTGCCACCTGGGGGCGCCTTGGTGGCTCAGTCAGTTAAATGGCTCAGGTCATCATCTCATAGTTTGTGAGATTTGAGTCCTGCATTGGGCTCTGCGCTGGCAGTGTGGAGCCTGCTTAAGATTCTCTCTCTCTTCCCCTCCCCCACTCATGCTTGCTCTGTCTCTCAAAATAAATAAAGATAAATTTAAAAAAAAAGAACATAATTTGCTACCTGATGACAGGTTAGGTATTCGTCTCATTTCCTCAATTATGAAATGGAAATGGTAATACATAATCACTTATAGGAGAGAGTTGGGATGCTATACATTTTTTGTCTTTTCTCAATTTCCATTCCTTTATCATTAGACAAATGGCAAAATTGGTATCCAGGGGAAACTGAGGAGTCCTGGGAAGAGGCAAAGCTCTTCTCCATTCTAGTTTGTGTCCCTCATCAGTTTTGTCCATTTCTGCTTCTCAGGCTGGTTGCATTGTCTAAAGTTTGGGGCCAGAATGCTCTCAGTCACATGGTGTGAATTTGCTTAGGCTTCAGGGTCCAGAAAGATATCCTGCACGGATATCCTTTTTTATTTAAAATTGCCATGGTCAAATGTCTTCAAAAGTCTGCGAATCCCTTCTGCTTGGTACTATTCCATCGAAAGAAAGTTATAATTTTATATGTATCTAAAAGAGAAAAAAATCTGCCTAGTTTAAGACTTTCTCTCCACCCTAATATTTTTTTCTTTTATGATTATTTACTCTTTCAGTGTTTATACTCTTTCTTTAATAGAATCATCTGTTGACAGAGATAGAATTGGCCAAATCGATAATTTTCTGCATGAGTCACAAAGGTAATGAAAAGTGGTGACTCCAAATTCCTAAGTCAATTATCTCCTTATATCACCCCAAAGGGAAACTATGTATGTACACATATACACATATATGTATATGTGTGCATATATATATATATACACATACACATACACATATACATATATCTATATATGCGTTTTTGTTAAGAGAGATCTTCTGAAAGTCCATATATCAAGATTGAAATAATGAATTTAAACATGAATGAATATGAGACAAGGTTCAAGTATCTTTATAATACATTTTCATTATAATTATGTGGAAAAATTCCCCAGAAGCATGTTGCTAAATGTGCCTTTAAATAGAGTACGAATGCATTTTTGCTGAAACATTTGTGCTTTGGTTAATTTTCATAAGCCTCACCAGAGTGAGGGGGACAGGCTGGAAAGCTCTGGTGGCAGGTGTTTTGCCACCTGCCTCACTGTAATATATGGCTAGCAATAAAGTTAATGCTTTCTTCACTCACTGATCACCATTCACAGAAAGACTGAAGCTTTGGATATGGTACAATATTTAAGGGGATGGCATTTCAGATTCATGAATGCTTATTCTGAGAATTTAACAGTTTTAGAAACTGCCATTTCTCAGTTCTTGTGTAACACAAGGGAGACACATTTCCCTATGGGTTAAAGCAATCATTTATATATAGTGTTAAAATAATGGATCTACATCATACATGCCTTAATCACACACACATGCACACATGTGTGCATGCACACATGGTACAATTTGTCAGACACTATTTCTGAGGTTTGTAATGCATCAGTGAATGATACGAAAAAAATACAGTAGAGACTTAAATTTATCTGGAATAGCTGTCATTTTTGTTTTCAATTCAATAAGCCTCACTTTATATTTGAGAGCATTAAGTCATAAGGACACCGAGGAACTGGCACCAGATCAGATGGTCAATAGAAGAGCTCTGATTTACAGTCATATTTGACTCGAGAACCTGACAATTAAGTGCTATATTCTATTACAAGCTGTAGACTTGTAAGAATCAAGCTGATCATGAATTACTTAACCCTTCCTAACTTAGGTTCCCCATTCATAAATTGAGAGGGGAAAAGTATCAATATTGAAAAATCATTCTGAAATTTTGAAATTATATGCAAATTTTCTGGCACCAAAGAATGCCCAATAAATCGTAGCCATTTTCTTTTATTTTGGATTCTAAGCTACAATTGCAGATGGCAAATAGATTTCATTTTGAGCACTAGCCTCTATCATTAGTAGTGGCTTAGATGACCAGTTGAGCTCTTTGTACAGGCAAGAATGTCCTGATAAAGTATTGACACTTTCTCTGATCAGAAATAAGGGAAGATATTTTTCATTCCTCTGGTAAAGGCTAAGATAAATGAATGTAAACTCCATTTCTTATTGTGCTGATTGTACCTTGAATTTCCTTCTCCTAGATTTGGGACCTTGAGAAAATTATGACTTTTCTGTGATCCCTTTTCTTTCATGTGTAAAACAATACCAATTACAGAGAATTATCATGAAAATTAAATGAGATGGTCAACATAAAGCTACAGATTGAACACACACATTTTATTTCACTATCTCCCAAACTGCAGTAAAAATTCAGCACACTGAGGCTCATACTGGAAAGCACAAAGTAAGTAGCAGAAAAGACCATAGCAAAGTTTCGTCAACTTGAAGGCCAAAGGGTGAGTTGTAACTGATTCAAAGTGTTGAATACTGGGGGTGCCTGGATGGCTCAGTTGGTTAAGTATCTGACTTTAGCTCAGATCATGATCTCACAGTTCATGGGTTGGAACTCTGGATCAGGCTCTCTGCTGTCAGCACAGAGCCCACTTCAGATCTTCTGTCCCCCTCTCTGTCTGCCCCTTCCCTGCCTGTGTTCTCTTTCTGTCTCTCTGAAAAATAAATAAATAAACTTAAAAAATAATCTTGAATACTGAATCCATGGGTGTTGAAGTTGAAAGCCTAGGGAAAGACAACCTCAGCATTTATTTACTGGATTCCGTCTGAAAAGCTAAGATATTTTTAGAAAGCTCTGCTAGTGGATGAACATTAGAACTAAATGATAGAGCAATTATGTAAATTTTAAAAATTTATTAGCAAGGTTTTGATTTCCTTTATTCAGTGCAACTTCCGAAGAAGGGAGCAATACAGGGTATAAAATAGGGACCTGCTGGACGGAGGATGCTGAGTTTAGGTGGTGGCAGGACACATGTATGAAAAATGGAAACTAAGTGAATATACACATCCTAAATGTTGAGACCTTTAACAGTCTTTCCCTATTTGGATTCTAGAACCTCAAAGAAAGAGCTGTCGTCTTCTGGAATGATGTTCTCCAGTGTATCTGATTTTGGGGTTTCCCCCAAGAAAAAGTCCAGCTGTGTCAGTCTCCACAAAGGGTCAAGACAACCAATCTACTCAGTTTTTAATAAGATTTTTAATCGTGAACTCTGACACATGAACACAAATCCAAGGATCAGCAGATTTTTGCTAAAAGCATTTGTCATGCAAGGTATAGAAAAAAAAAGTCATAGGCAGGAAAGAGTTTTGCAGGTAGAAGAATAATTCAGAACTATAATAAATAGCCTCAAAAAAAGTTGCAGATGGAATCCAAGTGAGAATTATATAAATAAATTATACAGAAAACAAGTTTGCTTTTGCATGTTAAAAAGGACCATAGCAAAAAAATTTTAAAAAGAAGATGAATGACCATAGCAAAAATTATACCAAATAGCAAGTAAAACTTTTTTTGTTGTTTATTTATTTTGAGAAAGAGTGTGAGGAGGAGAGATGCAGAGAAAAGGGGAGACAGAGACTCCCAAGCAGGTTCTGCACTGTGAGTGCATAGCCAGGACTTGAACTCACAAACCATGAGAGCATGACATGAGCCAAAATCAAGAGTTGGATCTTTAACTGACTGAGCCACCCAGGCACCCCAGCAAAAAAACTTTTGATAAAGTTTGGAAGTTGAGAAAATATCCTACAAAATAGAGTATTAAAAAAGAAAAAGAAGTGAGAATGTGGCCCCAAAATTAAGGAGGATAAAATTAAAGTCTAGCCTAGATTATCTATATCTAAAAAGAAAAAAAAAAAAAAAAAGAATTGCAAAAGGAAAAACAATCTAAAAGAAGGAAGTTATCAAAGAAATAACTCAAGAAAATTTCCCATAATTAAAAATGGGGTATCCATGTTAAAAAAGTTTACCAAACTGTTTTAATCAATTTTAATATCTTGTATACCTGAGCATACTGAGACATTTAAATAACCTGTGCAGTTTTCTTTTTTTTTTAAAACTTTTTTTTTTTCAACGTTTATTTATTTTTAAGACAGAGAGAGACAGCATGAATGGGGGAGGGGTAGAGAGAGAGGGAGACACAGAATCGGAAGCAGGCTCCAGGCTCTGAGCCATCAGCCCAGAGCCTGACGCGGGGCTCGAACTCACAGACCGCGAGATCGTGACCTGGCTGAAGTCGGACGCTTAACCGACTGCGCCACCCAGGCGCCCCTAACCTGTGCAGTTTTCAATCAGAAAAGTGATGAAAATAAATTTTTACTTGCAGTGAAAAATATTATATGTGCATTGCCTATAAAGAGCATTTACATAGTCATAATAATGTAACTACGAGGTATGAATATAAACAAAATCACAATATAATTATTCCAGGAATTTTGGAAGATGGAACGGTTGCCTATATTTGTAGAGGTGAAAGATAAACAGAGATACATTTTCATATCCTAGTGTTAATTTCATGGCTAAAGCTAAATACTGAAAAATCAAGAAGCAGTGGTATAAGCACCAGGATATAAGTCTTAAAAATAAAGATAAATACAAATATGCAACAAAGAGTTAAAAGTCATTGCTCTGGGGAAGAGGAAATACAGGCAGAATCAGGGGACCCTGTATAACTATTTGAAACTCTAAAGTATTTGCACATATGCTTTAATCAAGATGCAATATATAAAATGAAATTGAAAAGTTACTAATGTCTCACACATACAAAACACAAATTATGAGATGATGATGATCTTTCATTATCATCACCATGGACCGATATTCTTAAATTGATATGGTATAAGAATGCAAATATATGAGAAGGAAAATACTAGACACAAATATACGGAGCACATAACCAAACAGGGGTACAGGGAAGGCTCCTAGAGGAAGCTAAATGATGAATACTGAATGATAGTTAGCAGTTCTTCAAATGAGGGTTTTGAAGGCAGAGAAAGTATTGCAGAGGCAGTATTTCTTACACAGAGCTGAAGAGAGTATGGCTCACTTAAGAAATTAAAAAAAAAAAAAAATACTAAGGCTGGATCACTGACATCAAATAAGGAAATGGAAAAAATAATAGGAAAGAGGAAGACAGAAGCCAGATCTTATAGAGCATCAGAAACCACTACTACAAGGAACTGGAAGACATTGAAGCGATACATAATAGGACAGTGACTTTCTTATAAACACTTTAAGAAAGTCTGAATGTGATGTCAAATCAAAAGGACAGTATTGAGACCGATTAGAGATATGTTCAGAAATCCTATTGAGAGATTATTGTATTCTCAGCTAGCATAGCAGCAGTGAGAGTGGAAGTTAAGTGATCAAGGAGGACTGGAGAATACACAGATTTTGTCTGATGTAAGTGGGCTTCAGGGATGGGAGAAAAAGGGATTAGGATGATTTCAGAGTTGCTGGCATAGACATCTAGGTGGATTGTGAGGCTATTGACAAAATGGCAAATGCATATTTGGCATATGGGAAGGGCCACGATGATTTAATTGTGCGGCACGTCAATGCTTCGAGATAATCTAAGTAAACGCAAATTTAACCAACTAAAACTCCAGAAAAGGTTGTAAGCTATAACAATCCCCAAGGGGATTGTGTGGAAGAGGGAAAAGAAACTGGGACAAGATGCTGTGGAACAAAGTACCGCAGCCAGCCTGAAGAGGAGTCTGAGAAAAAGAGGTCAGTAGAAAATGAGTCATGAATAATTTCATAGAAGTCAAAGCAAGTGAATAACCTGAAGGGGAAGGAGTTTTTACTTGATATTTTTAAAAGCAAAAATTTTCCAACTCCTATTCTTCATCCAATGGATTTGAGATTTCCTGTTCTAGTCTGTACATGCCTGAGATGTTTGAAAGGGATATCATCTATGTTTTGGTCACCTCTCTGCCCCAGGTGCCTGAACAATGTCAAGTGACTCAGTGATTGAATAAAGGTTAGTACATTTTAGGATTTATTTATGACATATTGTTGCCTTAAAAACCGGTAGAGGGGCACCTAGGTGGCTCAGTTGGTTAAGCATCCGACTTCGGCTCAGGTTGTGATCTCCTGGTTCATGAGTTCGAACCCCGCATCAGGTTCTGTGCTGACAGCTCTGAGCCTGGAGCCTGCTTCGGGGTCTGTGTCTCCCTCTTTCTCTACCCCTTCCCTGCTCACAATCTGTCTCTCTCTCTCAAATCAATAAACATTATTTTTTTAAAAGGGTAGAAAACATTTAGTACATAGAATCAATTTAATAACTCAATTTTATTCATATTATTAAATTTGTACACTATAATTAGAGCACACAGAGACCCAAATCGTGATTAAAATGTTCTTCAACTTTTTTTTAAATTGTGCTAATATGATCTCTCAACTGTGAAGTAGTTCTGGCATCAGTTCACCAGGGTAGTCTCTGCTTCTACTTGTTATCAGAATAAATTTCTCATGATATAATGAAAAATTATGCATATTTATCAAATATTAGGTTTTTAAAAATCTAATTTAAAAAATTATTTTTAAAAATTAAATTTAAAAAATTTTTAAATTAAAAAAAATATTAAATTAAAAAATTTTAAATTAAAAAAAGGAATTAGTACACAAAAATCAAAAGACCCCTAAATGAATAATCCACAATAATTCTTATTAATCAGTTCCCGTAAGTCTCTCAGCGCGTGGGTAGATTCATTATTTTATCACACGTGTAGATTTGTGTTGCCACCATTACAATGAAAATACAAAACTATTCCACTACCCTGAAGATCTGTTACCTTATATAGTCACATCGCCCCTGCTCCCCTTCAACGTTTATACTTATGCAAATACTAACCTATTTTCCTTCTTTACATATAATTTTGTCATTTTCATATATTATGTAAACAGAACCACATAATCTGTGATCTTTTGAGATTGCTTTCTTCGCTCACCCAAATGCCCTTGAGATCCACCCAAGTTATGTATCTCAATATTTCATTCCTTTTTGTTGCTTAATAGTGCCATCATGATACAGATGCACCACAGTTTAACCATTCACCTGCCGAGGAGAAGTTTGGTCGTTGACTACAATAAGTAAGCTACAACGAACAAGTGAACAATTGTGTGAAGGCTTTTGTGTGGACATAAGTTTTTAGCTCTCCAAGATAAATGCCTAGGAGTACAATTGCCAGGCCATATGGTAAGTATATTTTTTTTAATTTTTTTTAACGTTTATTTATTTTTGAGACAGAGAGAGACAGAGCATGAATGGGGGAGGGTCAGAGAGAGGGAGACACAGAATCTGAAACAGGCTCCAGGCTTGAGTGGTCAGCACAGAGCCCGATGCGGGGCTCGAACTCACGTACCACGAGATCATGACCTGAGCCGAAGTCGGCCACTTAACCAACTGAGCCATCCAGGCGCCCCGGTAAGTATATTTTTAAATGAAGCTGCCAAACTCTTTTCCTTTAATCACTCAGTTAGGGTAGTTTCGTTTTGTTTTGTTTTCTTCTTTCAGCATTTGAAACAAGCAATGCCACTTTCATCTGGCCCCCTGGTATCAGATTAGAGTTTCACTCTTCCTCAAATTATTTGTCCCCTAGATGTAAGGTGTCATTATTTTCTATTATTTTCCAATTGTCAAAAGGCCAGTTGAATTCAAAAGGCGTTTTCAAAAGAAGTAGTGTTCTGTTCACATTTGCTTTTAATCAATAGCGAAGTGTTTCTGCTTAGGAGAGTATAGAAAAACACGAGGGTTTGCGGCATTTTTAATTGGCTCTTTTCCTACACATATTCTCTGCTAAAATAGATCCCCCAAATCGTTGCTGACTTATTATAAACACACAAGCCTTTATCTTCTTGGCATAATGTAAAAGGCAGTCATCTCCTGAGACACTGTTGTTTTTTCATCTCAATGTTTTTTCAAGTGATAAACCAAAACTGTGACTTTTTATCTGGCACTGAACTAACAGTGTGAGTCACAGGAGAGAAAAAATTTTAGGTGCTTATGACAGGAAGAAACATGAAATGAATTTACTGACAGAACTTAATGTTACAAGAAATAAGGTGATCGCTGGTTCTTTTTTGTTTGTTTTGTTTTGTTTTCTCGATACTCCCTCCCATACACTGAGGTCCTTACCATAAGCATACAAACATATAAACATCAATATAACTTTGTAATATCAAAAACTCTTTATTTTCAAAAGAAGTGCGTCATCACTAGGTTAATAAGCAAACTTCAGCTAATTAAAACTTCAGCTAATTAGGTAAGGAACCCATGACCATTCGAGATTGTTAAAATTGGGCAAGGAGGGGTAGTTTAATGAGTTCACAAACTACATGTTTAATTAATTGAAAACACAAATAAACTAAACTTATGCAATAATCAGGAAGTAGGCTATATGGGAAAAGTAAAGAGTTTGAGTATTTCTTCAAATTAGCAAATTATTATAACAGTAAGTTATGGCAATATGTCCTACAAATACTAAAATTGTCTTTCACCTTGTAGTCTCAGTGGCTTTCTCTGTTTTGAAGTGTTTGTATGCTCAAGTACAAGAAGTGAAACAGCCAAAACAAATCAGACCACAGAAAATAATGTTTTTATTTTAGTATTTAAAAGGTCACTAGAGCTGAGCAGCACTAAATTACATTGCTAGAATCACAGTGCCTGTCAACACAACACACTCTCACAGCTGGTTTTCTCAATCTGGGTTAGATTTGCATTTTGGAAATCATATTAAAGTAGCAGTAAGGGGTAAATTGGCCTTCTTATGCTGATTGAAAATTTTGGAACTAGGAAGAGTACTTTGTTCTCTAAGCAGACTTTCAAAAATTGCCTTTAAAATTATTATAATCTCCAAAAATACTTACTGATCAAAAGCTATATAATGTTGCAGATAGTAAAATATTTATTTCCTTTTGTCAAAAGCAAATAGTGAAAAAGTTTACATCTTAATAACAAGTAAACCACACATACAAAAAAATAAAGAAAGAAAATAAAGAAAATCACTTGGTAGATTTTATTTGTTTTTTCCAGTAGGGGGAAAAATATATGTGTGCTGCTTCTACTTTCTGATTATCTTCTACTTAATCCTATACAGAGAAAGCAGGCTCCCATGGTGAAAGAAATCGAGGCCAGTCTTTATGATTAGGCTATTGGTATTTGAGAAAACATATTTGTTGCCAATAGAAGAATGCCGTAAGGATTTTATGTTCTTCTGTACTAGAACAGCATATTGTCCTGTTTTGCTATTTAAAGTTTAAAGACTTGTAATCCAATCCCACACTTTGTTTGTCTAATTCTATTTCATTATTGCTAAATGAAAGGATAGGCAACTCCGAAAAATTTGTTTAGAACTATACCATTTCTGAAACAGAAATCTACTAGCAAATGTCAAGACCAGGTGACAGGAATTTGAGGTGCAACAAATGATATTACTTACAAAGTATCAGATACCCTAAATGTGTTATCCATCACCTATTCTCAAAGTGTAAAATTTCCACTGAAATTTCCTGTTTGGCTAAAGCATTATCTTAAGGGAAGGGAAGGGAAGGGAAGGGAAGGGAAGGGAAGGGAAGGGAAGGGAAGGGAAGGGAAGGGAAGGGAAGGGAAGGGAAGGGAAGGGAAGGGAAGGGAAGGAGGAAGGAAGGAAGGAAGGAAGGAAGGAAGGAAGGAAGGAAGGAAGAAAAAAAGAAAGAAAGAAAGAAAGAAAGAAAGAAAGAAAGAAAGAAAGAAAGAAAGAAAAGGAAGGAAGAAAGGAAAGAAAGGAAAGAAAGAAAGAAAGAAAGAAAGAAAGAAAGAAAGAAAGAAAGAAAGAAAAGGAAGGAAGAAAGGAAAGAAAGGAAAGAAAGGAAAGAAAGAAAGAAAGAAAGAAAGAAAGAAAGAAAGAAAGAAAGAAAGAAAAAGAAAGGCAAGTATAAGAATGTCGATATCCTAATATCACTATAGTCAAGTACATTTTCATGGTCAGATGGAAACAAAACAAATCTGAAACGATGCTGATGCCAAGGACAGACTCAGCTTGGGTGGTGCAATCCCAGGGTGATGCACAGACATAATACGTGATAGGGAGCAAGTTGAGTTAGTTGGACATTTACCTTTTTGCAGTTGGCTTGAGATCATTTTAGGGACTAAAATTTCTTTATGACACACTGACTCATTGTTTTGATAATCGTAATAAATCACCACACTCCTCAGGAGATACATGTTAGTTTCAGAATGGGCAAGAAAGCCACGTTTCATATGTCATTACTTTGAAGGTGACCTTTGACGAGGCAATTGAGTATTAGAAAGTGATGTTTGATTGGATAGCCAATTTCAGTTTAAAAGTATGAAATATGGGCCATATTAAATATGTAGTTCTAATTCTTCATTTGCTATAGAAATTGTATACTGAGTAAAATTTTCCAACATACCAACACTTTCCCTACTTAACATTCTTGAAATAAACCATTTTGTCAAGGGGCTAATGTCTACATAACACAAGAGCCTCACATATTTAAACAGAAAACCAGTTTTTAACTTCACTTGTACTAGGGAAATACAGCCAGCCACTAAATGATGCTGATTTTTTAAGGTTGGACCTGATTTCATTGGTATGTGAATACTACTAGTTTGAATAAAGGAAAAGTCAAACTAGAATGCAATAAACAAAGAAAAAAAGGGATATTTGTGAAGATTATTGTTATGAGAATTAAGATAGAAAAATAATGTTTTATGAAACAACAGAAAAGGCAGGAAAGAAATAGGATAGACTGTTCTCTCCCAAATGCCTGTCTTACTCAAGCTAAATAATCAAGCATGGATATTGAGTTGGATGGTTAAGGAACCAAACTAGAAAAGAAAAAGAAGAATCAACAATGAAGCAGGCTATACACGGAGCATATAGGCTAATGTGTTAAAAAAGAAAATACACTTCCATGTTTGCTGTAGCTTCCCTTACCTCCTGCCAGAATATTCATTAACACCCACCATTTTCTCTACATGTCTGCAGTTGTGAACTTGTGGGTCCATGTTATTCCCAGCCCACCATATGACTTTGGCCCACGATATGACTGCAAATCACAGCAAATCCTTAGACATTCTCAGCTTTTCATTCTAAAAGCAGAAAGGATAACTAATGTCACTCTTTGACATACGCAGTTGTTAGCATTTAACACATTTTTTCTTAGTACTTGGAGGCAAGAAAGATCATGGCTTGTCTTTTTAAGGTTTAGAGCTGAAAATCGTAAGTATAAGGAACATCTGAGGGGAAAAAAAATGTTCCTGAGGCTTTTTTTACATTGTCAGAAATGCGTTGATATCTCTGTAGTTTCTAGTCAAGAAAGTGATCAGATATGCTTCTCTTTGCACTACTTGTAGCACGTACCTCAACAGCAGTTAGGAAAATGCAATGGATTTGCAAGTTGTGATTAAAATCTGCCCTTTTCCAGGAAGATAAAATAGTCAGAGAAGTACTAGATAATACTGGCACATTTCCATATTATTCAATATACCAGATTTTAAAGAAGTGGAGGTTAGCCAGAGTAGGAAAGAGAAGAGAATCTTTAAACATTTCCTTGAAGCCAGGTCCAGTGACAATAAACAGTAGCATCTTCTCCAGAATTGTTTTGCGAAAGCATATTTTTAAATTTGACTTTGAAATACATGTGACTATTTTATACAGTATATACCAAATTCTAATTATAATAAAATGTGAGACTGTCAAATATGAATATTTAACAAGGGCAATTTTGCTTTACATTGTAATTAATAAATTATATACAATTGAACCTTAACTAATTACTTATTTTCTTGGAAGTATTAGTCTGTGACTATTGCCACTAAATTATTTACTGACATATTTAATAGATCCTAATATTTTATATAATATATACATATACATTATCCATAAATACTAATAATTATTTCCATCACTCAAAAGCATATGTATACCATGAGAAGCAATATTCTAAATATATACATATGCATATGTATATGCATGTAAACACACACACACATATATATATATGCATATATATATATATAATACCAAGTATCAACTTTAACAGAGAACATTTTTTTTAATTTATTTTTTTAATTTACTTTCAAGTTAGTTAGCATATAGTACAACAATGATTTCAGGAGTAGATTCCTTAATGCCCCTTATCCATTTAGCCCATCCCCCCTCCCACAACCCCTCCAGTAACCCTCTGTTTGTTCTCCATATTTAAGAGTTTCTTATGGTTTGTCCCCCTCCCTATTTTTATATTATTTTTGCTTCCCTTCCCTTATGTTCTCATATGAATGAAGTCATGTGATATTTGTCTTTCTCTAATTTCACATAGCATAATACCCTCTAGTTCCATCCACATAGTTGCAAATGGGAAGATTTCATTCTTTTGGATTGCTCAATAATACTCCATTTTATGTATCTACATGTACATTGTATGTATGTATCTACATACATGCATGTATATATACACATGTGTGTATATATATGTACATTGTATGTATGTATATATACATACATACCACATCTTCTTTATCCATTCATTCATTGATGGACATTTGGGCTCTTTCCACACTTTCGCTATTGTTGACAGTGGGGCTATAAAAATGGGGTGCATGTGCCCCTTCGAAACAGCACACCTGTATCCCTTGGATAAATACCTAGTAGTGCAATTGCTGGGTCATAACGTAGTTCTATAAAAAATAAAACTTTTAAGAAGATGAAGTTAAAGCCTCATCATGTAAAATGCTAGTCTGAAATTAAACACATATAAATAGGATGTATAGAAACTATACATTTCCTTGGTAACATAAATTATTTAATGTTTTAGATTATGCATTTTTAGGATTTAAGCAAAATTCATAGGTAAACAAAAGTAACTTATATTTGTGTACAGTACACTTGTGTATTTGTGTTTAAGTCAAGATTGTATTTTATATAAAAATATAGACTTGTGATGGGAAAGATGTAAAACTCCAGAGGTGCTCCAGGGACAAAGAACAATATTCAATATTACCACAGATATATGTTTTTTCTTAAACATTAATATGCTTTCCAGTTTGGATTCAAATGTGTATTCATTCTTTTGGATAAAAAGGCACAAAATAACACTTCTAATTTCAGAAAGGTGTGTGCATGTTTACACATGGGTGTGTCGATACATGCTTTGGGCAGGAGTCAGTGGCCAAAGAGCTCAGGGAAGGAGGCACAGAGGCAGAGAAACCTCAGGGACACAAAGTGGAATACTGCAAATTTACACACATAAGGAAAAAGCCATTTCTGGTTAATCAGTAAGGAGTAGCTGTGGCAATTTTCAGAATATGTTTGAGGAAGTCATTTTAGATAGCAATGCCTTAAAGATACATCAATAACAGGACTTTGATCAAGCAAGGATTTTCTGTGGTAACTAAATGAACAATGGTGAGGAGAAATGGCCATGTTTGTGTATGATGCAGTGAACAAGCATGGTCCTCATAGAAGAGGCTCATCAGAAGCTAAGATTACAAGAAAGGAAAGCTAGTTTAAATAAATAGAAAAGAATCCATTAAAAACTTCTGTATAAGAAGGTATTAGAAATTATTACCAATATAACTATATTCTTTACAGCTTGCTATATTCATGTCTATATTTGAGCATCATTTTTATTCCATGGTATTACTTAATAACCCTTATGCAACTTTTATTTCCTTTTATTTTAAAGTCCTTGTTTAAATTAGAAATACCTCTCTACACAAGTAGTACCACAGACATACACTTTATATCTAGTGCTCCCTGTCTACTAAGGTCCATGTATATCTCAGGATGGACTTTGTAGTCTACTCTTGCCCCCTCCAATTGCATTTTGGACCCAAAATACCACATGCATTTTTACTTTCAAGACTCATGGCTCCTATGACAACTTAGTATTCTGATTTTCTTTCTCCTTCTCCCTTCTCTCTGACTACTAGAAACTAGGTCTCATATATATTTTCCAATACCGTCCCTCTTGCAATCCATTCACCATATTGTAGCCAGTGTGTACTCTTTAAAATATAAAATATTTATAAATCAAAATATTTATAATAAAATCCAAACTCTTTATTCCTTTTTAAAAATTTTTTTTAATGTTTATTTATTTTTGAGACAGGGAGAAACAGAGCATGAGCAAGGGAGGGGCAGAGAGAGAGGGAGACACAGAATGTGAAGCAGGTTCCAGGCTCTGAGATGTTAGCCCAGAGTGTGGTGTGGAGCTTGAACTCATGAACCACGAGGTCATGACCTGAGCCGAAGTCAGATGCTTAACCAACTGAGCCACCCAGGTGCCCCAAAACTCCTTATATTCTAAAATCAACATTATAATATTTTTATTCTCTAGTACTCACATTTTGTTTTCTTATTATAACTCCATCATTCCTGTGCTCGAAAAGGGAAGTCTATTAATTTGAAATAGGGTTTATAAACCATAGGGCATTATAAGTTGTTTGGCCTCAATCTTATTGCCACCAATGTAGAAGGTGCAATCAGTTAAGTAAGATTTCTGCTCTCTGATCTATAACTTGTCAATAATGTGGTACCATCCTGGTATGTTGAAAAGATCAAATTTGTAAATGTCAAGAATGTAAATGTGAAAATAAATATATAAAAACTGCATTTATAGGGGTTCCTGGGTGGCTCAGTCGGTTAAGTGTCCAGCTCTTGATCTTGGCTCAGATCATGAGCTCACGATTTGTGAGATGGAGTCCAGCGTTAGGCTCTGCTTTGACAACTTAGAGCCTGCTTGGGATTTTCTGTCTCTCTCTCTCTCTGCCCCTCTCCCCTCTCATGCACACACTCTCTCTCAAACATTTAAAAGAGTATATATATATATATATATATATATATATATATATATACACACACACACACATACATATATGTATGTATATATGTATGTGTATATATACATACACATATACACATACATATATGTATGTATATATGTATGTGTATATGTGTATATGTGTATACATATGTGTATACATACACATATATGTATGTATGTATGTATATACACATATACACATACATATATGTATGTATATATGTATGTGTATATGTGTATATATATATACATATATATGTATAAATATCACATTTAACCCTTATAATAACCCTATGAAATAGGTAATAACATAATCATTGAAGAGAAAACAAAAATAAAAACAAAATAGTTGGAGAGTTTAATGTAACTAGCCAAGAAGTCAAATACTGAGTAAGAAACAATATCAGAATTCAATTCCAAATATGTTTGATTCTATTTGTAGTCCATAAAAGTCTTAATCACATACCTTATATTGAATGACCTATGCCAAAATCCAAGTGGATAGCTTAAATGGAAGTAGATGGCCAATGCTCTTTTGAAAACCAGGAATGGGAGCAAAAAACAAAACAAAACAAAACAAACAAACAAAACCCAAACAAACATATTTTAATACAGCCTCTAGTCAGGTTTGCAGTCTCTCAGTCATTTGTTTTTTGAGGATTTCCATTCTCTTTTGTCTATACGGCTTTTAATTTTCAGAAGTCCTGTTATAAATTGTGATGGGAATTGATGTCTTAACCGTTATCAGGTACGATCCCAGCAGAGACTAGTTTATTATCTCAGAGTAACTAACAGCAAGATCCCAGAGATACGGGAGTGGTGAAAGTTTATGTGCTAGTAGTTCTGGGATCTGAGAGTTAAACGGTAGGTGTGTCAGGAGGAACAAAGGAATTATAAGAAAAAAATATTTCCATGACATTAATATAAAATTATAGAAGGGAAAATCCATTTTTACAAACACAATTTATTTTCTAAAATACAGAGTGCTACTCTACCTACTGTAGCAGTTGGTATGCCAACACTTTGTTTTCTTTAATGTTTATTTATTTTTGAGACACAGAGCATGAGCAGAGGAGGGGCAGAGAAAGAGAGAGAGAAAGAGGGAGAAATAGAATTCAAAGAAAGCTCCAGGCTCTGAGCTGTCAGCACAGAGCTGGATGCAGGGCTTGAACTCATGGACCACGAGATTATGACCTGAGCTATAATCGGAAACTCAACCAACTGAGTCACCCAGTCGCCCCTGCCAACACTTTTTATATCTCTTATCTATATTTTCTGTTTCAGTTTTTGTTTGTTGTGAGGTGTTCTGGAGCGTTGTTTTGTTTTCATTTGTATTTTGATTATCAAAAATATATTTGCATCTAAATTCAGCTTTCATAACACAATCTCATTTGAAAAATCAATTTTGTTAAAACTAAGTTGAGGAGTGCTTATACACTTACTCTGTAGTGCGTTAAATTGCTCAAAAGTCTATTCATATTTCCCTTAGCATCATTTATTATAAAAATAAGTTCCTAAATCCAATGCCAAATCAAAATACAGGAAATTTCTTTTATACAATCTGTAAATTCATGAGTCAATAACAGTGAGATAGGTTTTATGAAAATCAATGTATCAGTCCAAGCCATTAAGAGAATAAGTATTTTATTCCTGTAAAGAGATCTGGGCAGTACAATACAGTGTTCACTCTAGTCCACTCATTACACTAAATGTATCTACATCTTTGCTTAAGTTTTGGAAGCAACTTCTCCAAGATTCTGGAGGATCTTTTTGTTTTGGGGGATACATAGCAGCAGAAAGTTAGTGAAGTGAGCCCCTTTGATCAAAACTGGTCTCCCTCATTTTCTACCTTTCTTATGATGTTTAGTAGTATCATTTCTCTTCTCTTGGATTTTTTTTTTTTTTTTTTTTTTTTTTTTACTTTTTAGTTTCTATTATTCCCTGTACTGAGAAACCCCAGTACTAAAACAACACTGATACATTTTGTTCTGGACGACAGAGTACCTCCACTGAACTTCTTAGTGATGTTCATGCCTCTCACCAGTGCATTCTTATAGTTTTAGAAATGGTACATTCTCTGAGATCTCTTGTAAAACATAATCTTCCAATGGGTTTTCTGCCACAACTAATACACTCAATCTAGCAAGTCCAATTCTTTGAGCCACTTAATCGTCTCTTTCACGGCCCTTCTGTCACATGTACCTGGTTAGTATGAGTCTTTACATTTTCATGCTTCTTTCTAGACTCATGTTCACATAAAAGATCATTGAGGTCTTTGCCAGGGGAAATATTCACTGATGCCTGAGAGTTCTCCTAAACCAATATGCTCTTTATTATCCAACTGTTTTTTCCTCCCCTCCCTGATTCACCTTTCTCACAGTTAAGTCCCATGTATATTCTACCGACTTATTATACATTGACTAGCTTTGCAGTTACTTTTGGGTATACCCCCTTTTCTCTTAGCATGCTGACCATGTTCCCTGCCAGTTTATTTGCTAAACATATGAATGAAGAAATGTACACTTGTAACTAGTGTATTTTTGAACAAAATACAAAATATATGCTTACTAGCCAAGATTAAAAACACATTAAAAATTCTCAGGTTCTAGCCCAAGATGGTAATATAGGAAGACCCTGAACTCACTTCCACAATGGCATGGAACACATCAAATTAAAGCTATTACTAGAATAATTCCTCCTGAAGAAGAACTGAGTTCTGACTGAACAGCTTCTAAACAACCAGAGATACAGAGAATGGCAAGTGAACAGCAAAAGAGACAGAGACATGCCCCAGTTTCAAGTAACTAGCATTGGGGCGCCTGGGTGGCGCAGTCGGTTAAGCGTCCGACTTCAGCCAGGTCACGATCTCGCGGTCCCTGACTTCGAGCCCCGCGTCAGGCTCTGGGCTGATGGCTCGGAGCCTGGAGCCTGTTTCCGATTCTGTGTCTCCCTCTCTCTCTGCCCCTCCCCCGTTCATGCTCTGTCTCTCTCTGTCCCAAAAATAAATAAACGTTGAAAAAAAAATTAAAAAAAAAATAAAGTAACTAGCATATACAGGCACAGCTCCAGTGAACTAGCAAAAGCCATTCAAGCACACACAGCCTACATAGGGGACACCATACACAAGTCCAGTTATTCAAATTTAGGAGAAGTAGCAATTTCACCTAGTCATTAGAAACAAACACAGAAAGCCAAGAAAAATGAGGAGAAAGAGAAATATGCTCAAAAAGAAAGACCTAGAAAAAGCCTTGGATGAGTGGGGAAACTAAATGGAACCAAGATAAGCAATATGCCTGATAAAGAATTTAAAGTAATGATCATAAAGATATTCATGAGGCTGGAGAAAAGAGGAACTCTGTCAGACTTTCATAAAGAGACAGAAAATATTAAAAAAAATAAGAATTGAAAAATAAAATAAATGAAAGAAAAAACACACTGGCAGAAATCAACAGATTAGAGGATACAGAAGAACATATCAGCAATCTGGAAGACACGGTAATAATGGAAGCATACAAGCTGAACAGCAAAAGGAGAAAATTATTTTTTGGAAAATGAGGATAGGTAAACAAATCCTTTGAACATCAAATGAAAACACATTCTAAGGTGTCTCAGAAGATGAATACAAAGGAGAAGAGAAGAAGGAAAAGGAGAAGGAGAAGAAGGAAAAGGAGAAGGAGAGAGAGAAAGGTGTAAAAACTTATTTGAATGTGGAGTTTGGTGAGCTCTTTATAGATTTTGGATACTAGCCCTTTGTCCGATATGTCATTTGCAAATATCTTTTCCCATTCCGTTGGTTGCCTTTTAGTTTTGTTGGTTGTTTCCTTTGCTGTGCAGAATGCAAATTGGTGCAGCTGCTCTGGAAAGCACTGTGGAGGTTCCTCAGAAAATTAAAAATAGACCTACCCTATGACCCAGCAATAGCACTGCTAGGAATTTACCCAAGGGATACAGGAGTACTGATGCATAGGGGCACTTGTACCCCAAGGTTTATAGCAGCACTCTCAACAATAGCCAAATGATGGAAAGAGCCTAAATGTTCGTCAACTGATGAATGGATAAAGAAATTGTGGTTTATATACACAATGGAATACTACGCGGCAATGAGAAAGAATGAAATATGGCCTTTTGTAGCAACATGGATGGAACTGGAGAGTGTGATGCTAAGTGAAATAAGCCATACAGAGAAAGATACCATATGGTTTCACTCTCATGTGGATCCTAAGAAACTTAACAGAAACCCATGAGGGAAGGGAAGGAAAAAAAAAAAAAAAGAGGTTAGAGTGGGAGAGAGCCAAAACATAAAAGACTATTAAAAACTGAGAACAAACTGAGGGTTGATGGGGGGTGGGAGGGAGGGGAGGGTGGGTGATGGGTATTGAGGAGGGCACCTTTTGGGATGAGCACTGGGTGTTGTATGGAAACCAATTTGACAATAAATTGCATATATTAAAAAAAAAAAGAAAACTTATTTGAAGAAACAATAAATGAAAACTTCTTGAATTTAAGGAAGGAAATAGACATCCAATCCAAGAAGCACAGAATTCCAAACAAGATGAACCCAACAATTCCCACACCAGGGCACATAATAATTAAAATGGCAGATACTAAAGATAAAGAGAAGCTTAAAAGCACTAAGAGAGACAAAAAGTTATCTGGAAGGGAAAACCTATAACGCTATCAGCTGATTTTCAGCAGAAAATTCTGCAGGCCAGTAGGGAGTGGCATGATATATTCAAAATGGTGAAGAGAGAAAGAGCAGAAATCCTAAGTGTATAGCATTTCTATACACTGGTAATGGAGTAGAAGACAAAGAAATTGACTAAACAAAATACCATTTATAATAAGTCCAACAGGAATAAAATACTTAAGTAATAAACTTAACCAATGAGATGAAATGTCTATACACTGAAAACTATTAAAAAACTCATGAAAGAAATTGGAAATGATACAAACAAATGGAAAAATATTCCCTGCCCATGGATTGGAAGAAAAATACTGTCAAAATGTCCATATTACCCAAAGCAATTTATAGAAGCAATGCAATCCCTATTAAGTACCAATAGTATTTTTCATAAAAATAGAACAAATGATCCTAAAATTTGTGTGGAACCACAATAGACCCTGAATATCCAAAGCAATCCTGAGAGAGAAGAACAAAACTGATGATATCACAATCCCAGATATCAGGATATACTACAAAACTATTGTAATCAAAACAGTATGGTACTGGCACAAAAATAGACAAATAGATCTATAGAATGGAATAGAACGCCCAGAAATAAAGCCATGACCATATGGTAAATTAATCCTCCACAAAGGTAGAAAGAATATAAAATGGGGAAAAGACAGCTTTTTTTTTCAATAAATGGTGCTAGACAGCTACATGCAAAAGAATAACTCTAGACCACTTTATTACACCCTACACAAAAATAAACTCGAAAAGAAATTAAAGATCCAAATATAAGACCTGAAACCACAAAAATCCTAGAAGAGAACACAAGCAGTAATTTCTCTGACATCGGCCATAGGAGCATTTTTCTAGATAGGTCTCCTGAGGCAAGAAAAACAAAAGCAAAAATAAACTACTGGTGCTACATCAAAATAAAAAGCTTCTGCACAGCACAGAAAACTACCAACAAAACTAAATGGCAACATACTGAATGTTGGAGGATATCTGGAAATGACTTATCCAATAAAAGGTTAGTATCCAAAACATATATAGAACTTACACAACTCAACACCAAAATAAACACAAATAATCCAATGAAAAATGGGCAGAAGACATGAACAGACATTTCTCCAAGAAGACATACAGATGGCTAACAAACACCTCAAAAATGCTCAACATTACTCATCATCAGGGAAATGCAAATCAAAGCTGCAATGAGATATCACCTCACACCAGTTAGAAGGATTAAAATAAAAAACATAAAAAACAGCAAGTGTTGGTGAGGATGTAGAAAAAAAGGAACTTTCTTTCACTGTTGGTGGGAATGGAAACTGGTGAAGCCACTGTGGAATACAGTATGGAGTTTCCTCAAAAAGTTAAAAATAGAACTACCCTATGATCCAGTAATCAGACTACTGAGTTTTTACCCCAAAAATACAAAACTACTAATTCAAAGATATATGCATTCTTGTGTTTATTGCAGTATTATATACAATATCAAATTATGGGGACAACTCAAGTGTCCATCAATAACATAGATGGATGGATAAAGAAGATGTGGTACACACACACACACACACACACACACACACACATTATTATTGTTATTGTTGTTGTTGTTATTATTATTATTATAATGCCCATAAAAAGGGTATCACGCTGTTTGAGACAACATGGATAGATCTAGAGGATATAATGCCATATGAAATAAGACTGAGAAAGACAAATGCCATATGATTCCATTCATAAATGAAATTTTAAAAAATAAACAAACAAAAAGCAGAGAATCAGATCTGTAAATACAGAGAACAAACTCATGATTGCCAGAAGGGAGAGAGATGGGAATTGGGCAAAATATTTGAAGGGGAGAGGCAGATATAAGCTTCCAGTTATGGCATGAATAATTCACAGGAATAAAGGCACATCATAGAAAAATAGAGTCAATGATATTGTAATGTGATGTAATGGTACTGATGGTAGCTACACTTGTGAACATAGAATAATGTATAAACTTCTCAAATCACTAAATTGTACACCTGAAACTAATGTAACATTGTGTGTCAACTATACTCAAAAAGTCATTAAGTGATAGTTTTTAAATTACTTGGGAGATGAGAAACTGACAACTAGAAAATAAATAATAATTCAAGACAGTAAAGGGAAAACCCTAATTATTTTCCATAGTTCCCTCTACTGTAAATCAGAAAAGACTGAAATCATAGTGATTGGAAGTGTCTTGGCAGACTTTATGGGCAAGATCTCTGTTGTCCAGAAGGCTGATCAGTAAGGATTTAGATAAGCCACAGTATGTATGTGTGTGTGTGTGTGTGTGTGTGTGTGTGTGTGTGTGTGTGTGTATAAACATAGCTTTATAAGTAAGGAGTGATGCATGCACAGCCCCTTTTATTAAGCCTTCTAAAACCCTGACACTTGTCGATTTGTCCATGAATGTCAAATGGCAATGTATAAGTCAAAGTTTTCAAATGTCATATTTCTCATCTAAAAAATAAATTTAGAAACAACAAAAGAAAAAAAATCTCAATGCAGCCTTTTAAGTGAGTGTACATGTATATGTATCTCTTTTTCTTTATCTGGAATTTTGTAAAAAATTTGGATTTAAATGTTCATATCTTTCAACAGAAATAAGTTATTAGTTACATGGCCTAATACGGCAATCAGACATGCTATGTCAGTTGCTAAAATTAAAGCTGTCAGAAATATTGCAAATGAATATGCATATTTTCTTCTTACAAAGCAGATAATCTAATAACACAATTGGCCATCTTTTGCCATAGTAACAATTGCTAGAGCAAAGTTGCCCTTTTGTGTGCAACATCATCACCCACACTGCTTCATTCATTTAATATACTTGCCAAATCTCTATGTATTTTGAGTTTGTGGCTATCGCTTTACCTTAAAATTCATTTTCATAACATTTTATGTTTACAATGTCAAGAATTCTAATCATTTTCATTTTCCTGAAAGCATTTATCTTCTTACATTGTTTATAGCAACTTATTCCGAACTTTCTAATTTCATTTTTTTCATTGACGTGTTCAACAAAATTGTGCATATACAGTCTTCTATTTTTTATTACTTGCTTTCATAGTATTTAATTCTTTATGTGAAAAATGGAATTCATTATTTTTAGTAGGACTAAAATATTTTAAAGATAGGCTTTCTGGGGATGGGAGGTGGGTAGGAAGGTAGGCAGTTGAGTCTTAAAGTCATTGGTGTAAATTTAATGTAAAAGTGCTACATTACCCCAAATCAAGAAATGCTGGCAACTGTAATTACCCCAAATAAAGAAATATTAGCGATTGTTTTCAGTTGGAGAATCTCTTTGTTATATAATAAATATGATTTTGTGCATTATATGTAGTCATACTTAAAGTAATTTTCATAATCTATTTTTGGAATATGCATTATTCAACAAAATTTAAAGAACCAATTTTGCAAAGTAAGATATAATCTGTACTATTCTCTCCAAATAATATTTTCAACTTCCAAATCTGAAGTCAGAAAGTACAAAAATATGTTTTTTTTTAAATGTTTGTTTTTTTGTTTTGTTTTGTTTTTTTTTTTGTTTTTTTTTTGAGACAGGGAGAGACAGAGCATGAACGGGGGAGGGTCAGAGAGAGAGGGAGACACAGAATCTGAAACGGGCTCCAGGCTCTGAGCTGTCAGCACAGAGCCCGACGCAGGGCTCGAACTCATAGACCGCGAAATCATGACCTGAGCCGAAGTTGGCCGCTTAACTGACTGAGCCACCCAGGCGCCCCTGTTTTATAAATAAATGAAATATCTAGAAGTATAATAACCCCAAATTTAGTAACACGAGTGTTATTCTCAGTTAGAAATTTGAATATCATTATAGTTTTATGAAAATAAATTATTTTTGGTTTGTGCAGATTAGCAACAGGAAGTGTGTTAGGGGGATCTCCGGACCACTCTCTGTTTCAGCTACTTGCTAGAATTCACAGAACAAAGTTAAAGTTATATTTATAACCATGATTTACTAAAGAGAAAAGATACACAGCAGAACTGAAAAGGAAAAAGGCACATGGGGTAAAGTCCAAAAGGAACTGAGAGAAAGCTTCTAAGGGTCTTTTCCCATGAGGAAACACAGGATGTGCTTAATTTCTTCCAACAAGCAACTGTGACCACACATGTGAAATATCTACCTCATTGGAGACTCAGGGCCCAAGGATTTTTTATTGGAGTCTGGCCAATTGCATCATCTGCCTAGGACACACCCAAATTTCAGATTCCCAGATGGAAAACAGGTACTCAGGACTATATTGTTTGCACAAGCAGTTTAGGCATAGTTTAATGCACCTCTTATTAGTTAGAAAATTCGTTGGAACCCTTCTCAAATCCAAGGTATCAGGCATCAGCTCCCAGGCATCAGCCGAGGGCAACTTTTCCAATGGTCTTTTTAAAGAATTGCAGTCTCAAGCCTGTCACGTTAACTATTTTCTGCACAGGAGTCTTTCAGAATTGGCTTCTGTAATTAATTCCATTTTTATTTAAAGTGTGATGACACTCTGAGGTTTATTTCCCTTAAAATCTTTACTATAAGCTACAAAGCAATTACAGGTTATCAAGTGGAGAATTTCTACAGAATTTAAATAATTGGTTATGGTGATTGCTTGCCATTTAACCTAAGGTTTAAAGGAATCAAATGTTTCTTTTTCCTGATACTTATTTTTAAACTGCTGAACATGGGGGTGCCTGGGTGGCGCAGTCGGTTAAGCGTCCGACTTCAGCCAGGTCACGATCTGCGGTCTGGGAGTTCGAGCCCCGCGTCGGGCTCTGGGCTGATGGCTCAGAGCCTGGAGCCTGTTTCCGATTCTGTGTCTCCCTCTCTCTCTGCCCCTCCCCCGTTCATGCTCTGTCTCTCTCTGTCCCAAAAATAAATAAACGTTGAAAAAAAAAATTAAACTGCTGAACATGAACATTCTCCCTGTGGCGTGAGCATTGCATCTCTCATCACATACGTTACAGAAATCTGACATAGCGCTTGAAGATCCTTCATAGTTAACGGTGCTCAACAGTGCAGGTGTGTGTGTAGACACTGCATATCTCATTGTGAGAGATCCTTTCCATTTTCTCATACAGCTGAGGATCTCTTTGTCATCATTCATGTGCATATCTCTGAAGCAAAGAAATAATTTTTCCTTTTTTTCGAGATGAATAAAGCATTACCACTACATGCATCGGTAATAGCAACTTAACATTTATAATAATTACGTGGAAATCAATCCCCCTGCTGCTCAGGCTATGGCTACGCTTGAAACAGATTAGACAAAAGAGATGTGTTTAAAAGATGGGAGTGATCAGGAGAGTCAAAGAAAATGACCCTACTGTTTCAGTTTGATTGAGGGAGTTACGGTCATTGCAGTGGTATTATTACCCTAATTATTATTTTACTGTACTTAGGACATCTACTTTAGCAGACTACACTGCAGAGCATGTAAATATATGTGAGTTTAGGTATAGGAAAGCTCCATGGGAATCTTAAATTTTTATTACTCTTCTTGAAGTGCTGTTTAATTGTTCTTCCCTTTATGTCCTCATATATTTTAATATAAACATTAAAAATAAACAGTTGAAAGCTAGGTGACAAAACTTTTGAGTAATTTAAAAACATTTCTTTCTCCTAACTAAATGCACACAACTCTCTGAAATAAATTATAATCATTACTCTTCAATCTTTAAAATTTCATCGTAAGTGCTTATTTACAATCTCGGCTTCTGAATGGTGAATATATATTTTTCTTATCAAATGAGGATATAGTTTGTTCAAGTATAATAATTTAATTATCCAGGAAAGACAGAGATTAAAATAGAATCACACTGTGTGAGATGATCAAATTTACCCAATACCAATATACAGTCTGAAAATGTTTCTATCAATTGAAGGCTTTTAGGACAGAGAAAGACCAACAAATTATGAGTCCGTTTAGAAGAAAAAGTAAATTAAAATAGTGAAACTTGCTCTTTGAAAATGTTATCCTTTCTGTGACATGAAAACCATGCATAATAGGGATATTTTACAGCTTCTGAAATCATATTTTAAAAACTGGCAGATGAATTTGGATTATATTTTTTATAAATTTTTTTAACATTTATTTATTTTTGAGACAGAGAGAGACAGAGCATGAACGGGGGAGGGTCAGAGAGAGAGGGAGACACAGAATCCGAAACAGGCTCCAGGCTGTGAGCTGTCAGCACAGAGCCCAAAGCGGGGCTCGAACTCACGGACCGTGAGATCATGACCTGAGCCAAAGTCGGATGCTTAACCGACTGAGCCACCCAGGCGCCCCGAATTTGGATTAATTTTAAGAAAATCTTCCCTTTAGTAGGCCTTCAATCAAGTAGAAATCTAAGTCCTATATAATGAAACCACTTTAAGCTTGATGAGTAATTAAAAAAAATACCACATTACAGAAAAAATGCTACTTAGATCATAGAATTGTCCTCATTCTTGTTCAGTTATTGAACTTGTAAAAGCTTTGATACTTCTATTCTTTCACACACACAAATGAACATAAAGCGATTAAACTTCATTAAAGCATTTTGGTTTTGGTCAATGTTTTAATGTCTAATATTTTTATCAGTCTTTTCAAAGGGTCTTTTCAAAAAGGGTCTTTACAAGTCCATTATCTCATTTGATCACCACTGTAAGTGAAACCATGGAGACATGAGTATACACGTTTTAGAGAAAAGAAGCTGAAGTTTTCAAGGCCAATGAAGTTTACATTGGCCTGGAATCACATAGAAAATCTCGATTTACTCCTAGTGATTTCCACAAAATTTGTTCCTGTGCTTTGGTTCTTCTCATATGACAAAAAATAAAATAAAATTAGTCCCTTTACAAAGGTTTTGCCTCCTATTGTTTTTCAACTGCTTAGGAAAATTGTACTAATATACGCTACTCTGGCCTAGATCTTCAAAATCTAATTCTTAAATTATCTCTTTCTGTTAACACTGAAACGTGTCCCATCTCTCCTACATCAAAAATTAACAAGAGTGACCAACAAAACCAAAGAATTCTGGAGTATTGACATCTTTGTACAGTACTCAAAGTATACAACTCAGTATGAGACTCTATCTCAAAAGAGCACATACTACAGCCATTCCAGTGTCAGTGACTCTTGAAAATCCTAAAATCTACACAAATTTCTGATTAAATAATAAAGTTCCATAATCTCCAAGCTCTGGGGTTCCAAAACCCAAAAGGCAGAGAAGAAAAATGTCTTATATCCTCAATGTTTTCTTGAGTGGAATTCAAATATTGACTCCTTCTCAAGTCTCAAAATCCCTGCATTAATTAGTTTTGATATTTGGACATGTCCTGTGTCTAACAATGAGTTCACTACAGGTCAGGTACAGGATGGAGAATGGATGCCATGATAAGCGCTTTTCTACTCCAGTCCTTCATTCAAGCCCTTCTCCATAACCCAAAATTCTCCTTCCTCTCTGTGTAATGCCCTCATCAACCATACCAAGGACTCACTTCAGAAAACAAGACATTCACACTACTCTATATTCTTACTTGAATTTTTGAAACATTAACTCCTGTTGATAGATATACTTCAAAAGTGTACTCAAGTTTTCTGTATGATCTTGAATAAAATTCTAGATACTCTGGTAATACCTGTTTACCATCACTCACAAGACACTATTTTAATTCAAAGACCATGCATCACTTTAATGGTGCTTTTATAACATAACTGTATAAATGTCTACCTATAAGTCATAATAACAAAGGCAATTCTATCAATGCTGGTAAACAAAATTAGCTCAGGTTAATCCAGATTTGCAGGGGAGGAAATGTACTTTTTCCTTATTTTCTCATTAATAATATGCTGAGCATCAATATTTCTTCAAACTGCAGTGCATGACCATTGAACGTTTAGAGTCTATTGAAAGCAGAACTTTTAAAAATGAGCTCAATTCAATGGATATTCTCTTTCAAGTTATTCTTAAAGGTTTTAACCTGAAAAGTAACTTGCCCTTTTAGGTAGAGAGCAAACTCTATATGAGAAACCATCAAAGAATAGAGTCAATTATGTTATTCAATTTTACTCATTTATAACAAGTATTTCCAGGGTACAGACAGGTAACCTTTACTTGTCCTCACAGATGGGGCTGTTAGTTTGAATAATGTACCTCTTCCCATTTCATTTCTTCTTTTCATGACTCTATGAGGCAGCCTATTTGTTATTTTTATGAAGCTTTGCTTGAATATGATTAAAAAAACAATGCAAATATTTGTGATGTTAGAGCTATTCAAGGTTTGCCTTTTAGTCTAACATTTCAAAGAATACTTTTCAGCAAGTAAGGCATTTTCAAAGTTCATTATATTTTAAAAAATCATTGTAGAGGTAAGGTTTTTGTTTTGTTCTGATTTGTTTCCTGCAGTGATATTTTGATATCTGGTACTGTTGCTAAGGGCATAGACTCTAAAACCAGATTACACAAGACCTCAAATTAGTTTATAAAATAAGGTGCTTAGGATAGTTTTTGGTACATCGTAAGCATTAGGTAGGAATTAATTATTAGTAATATTGTTCTAACTAGAGAACAATACTGTTATAGGTCATAACATATAACTGTTACTGTTACATAATCATTACATGCTTTGTGTATGTATGTATGTGTGTGTGTATATACATATATGTATATTTATATATTTATATGCATATATATTTATATGTATATATATTTATATGTATATTTATATATATATATATATATATAAATCCATGGGACGTAAAGACATATTAAATAAAGTGTTCTTATCATTTTATGCATTTCATACCCAGATTTATGAAACTTATTAGCATATAGATCACAGATATTTTTGTTAACATTATTTTTATCTTTTATAAAGAACAAAGATATGTGTGTTTTAATGTAACAAATTAGATCACTCTATCTTTTTCTGTAAATTGTTGTTTCTTCATCCATTCCCAGACTATTCAAGTAATGGTAAACGTAGACATTGTCAATAGAACTCCACTATAACATGGAAGCAGTGTTTGCCTACCAACAGGGTCTAAGAGGTCAGAAGGCGGCAGTAAATTACAATATTAAGTGGCCAAGTTTTCCATGATACCTGTTCCTATTGCTTTACCACATTATTGTAAATAGTTCCTTTATTACACCATCCTTAGTTATCCCGATTAGAGTGTATTATCCATGCCCTTCCTGGAAACTGACTAGAGTGGTGATTTTTTTTTTTTCTCCCCAGGAGTAACCTGGAAATGTACCCTGTGGTTCTAGGATTGAATTGCTTACATATTTGAGGATTTTTAAAATAACCCTGCTTGCCAGAGGAAAAGTGTCACAGGAAACCTGTAGGCTATGGTGATAAAGTAAATTCACAAATTACCAAGATTGCTGGTATGAGAAGGAATGCAGGTGGCGTGAAAGGCTAAGTAATAATCACAGGTTTGGGCATTTGGTCACAATGGCAACAATATTGAATACAGGAGTTAACCTGTTTTTCTCTGACACCTTTGTAGTAATTGGCAAATTTGCTATAATCCTTCACTCCTCCCTATATTCACATACTTTGACATAGTTTTCAATGTAACTTTGTAGCAACTCATATCAAGATATGGTATTCATTTTTTTTCCTGCCCTTGAATTTACACCTTCCTTATGATTTGCTTTAGCCAATACAATATCGTAGAGGTTATGAAGGATCAGTTTCGACCATCAGCTATAAAGGGCTTTGTAGCTTCTATGTGTTGTTCCCTTGGAACTCTGTGCATCCACCATTGGAACAGTCATGGACTGTTCAGCTGATGGGCTAAATTCAATGACAATGATCATTTGCAATATAATATGTTGTCTTGAGCACCTATGACTGGCGTCAATAGCCTAGTTGATTGGCCAATTGAACACTGCACTTAATGACAATCTAAAGTGAATGACGATTGATATGCCGGAAATTTTTTAATGTACAAAAAAAGGTGGACTCTAAAAAAATCCTTCAAAAAATGTTAAAAGCACATATGATGTGCAAACTGTTCCTCTAACTTAACCATAACCTATAATACATCAGTAAGTTGAGGAAGCACAGCATCTTTGCAAAGCTCTGCATGAAAATAATAAAATGGAATCAGGCTCCTTGCTCTCAGTAGGAATAATGGATTCCTAGAAAGGTAGCTGTTGGGTATAATTACAACATGCCACAGAAATGTAGTATCACAGTGCTATGACTTCTCTGGGAATCTGCACTGATGACCAATTTTAATTATATCACTAGGGTTCAAATGAAAGAGAAATCTAAAAACAATATGCTTCAAATGTATAAGTGGATGATTTCTAGCTCTGGTAACCAGAAACCCAAATTCAGTGGTCAAAGTGAAAATTTATACTCTATTACCTAATTGTTAAACCTAAGCTCATCCAACAGGTTGAATCCCTCTATCAAGTAATGAAGACCGTGCAGTATATGTTCTGAGTTACTTCTCACAGAGGTAACTGTGCTCATTTACTGGGGAAACAATCAATGGGAAAGGAAAAACACATTGACTTTCTGGGGGATTATTAGATTCTTTCTACACTTCTGTTATTTCCTGTAGAGTCAAAATAGCACAGGGGCCACAAATGAGAGTGAGGTATGTATGGTGGTCAGATGATAGAAGAAATCTTGGCTTGAATTAATTTAATGGAGGGTGAGTGGGGCCACAGATCAATCTTTTTCTTATACTTATTTTCAGAGTTGCAGAATGTTTAATGAGTATGGAAAATTTTAGAAGCTGGCACAATCCCTATATTGGTGGCCTGACCCACAGAGCAAGAACAATTATGAAGGAAGGGCCATTTGAAAATACCTAGAATTTATATGCCTATCTCCTCATCCACACACAAGGCAGAACATTAATATAAGAAGTGATACAGCAGCCTTGGAGAACTTGTGAAGATCATAATCTTAAAAATATTAGATGCAAAAGTCACATTTTAGAATAATTGTGGAAAATCAAAAAGTTGATCATATAGTTTGGCCAATTAAAGCTTGATGAGATATTTTTGAAAAAGCCAATTAACACAGGCCTTCGCATGTAGACTATGTCTATTGGGCTAAAAAGTTATTTTCTTTCTATTTCCATTAGAAATATTTTGCCTTCATGTAGCAGAGACCAGTATACTTTTATACTCATACCTCAGAGCCATATCACTGTCCAGCTTTCTAACAAATATAGTTGTGGAGGGAATTTGACTCTTCCAGTACCCACAGAATCTCAATTTGGCCCTTTAATATTAATGACATTATGTTCTAAATACCCTACATGACATAGTAAAACACGTATTTGCTAGAGGATGGAATATACACCACACACACACGCATACACGCACACACACACACACACATCAGTATTTGCCACATCTGTGGAGTTGGTAGGGTTGCAATCACATTACCTTGTGCTACTCACCATAAACAAGTGTCATATTATTTGGTGTGACTTGGAATTCGGGAGGCAGTATATATAAAGAAACTTTGGTGACATTTTTATCCAATAAATATAAGTCTACTACTTTTGTGTGGACCTAGGAGCTAGGGAGGCACTACAGTAAGTCCAGACTGAGTTACAAGGTACCCTACCAAATGATCCTTAAGACCAAAACACCCAGTGTTTCTGGAAAGATCCATAGCATATATGAAGCTTACGGCTATGTAACCAGAGTTACAAGCCTTTTTTTCTTTTTCTTTTTAATCAAGCACTACAAGTATTCAACTTGACTCCAAAGTCTTTTTTTCTTTTTAAATTTTTTTTTTCAACGTTTATTTATTTATTTTTGGGACAGAGAGAGACAGAGCATGAACGGGGGAGGGGCAGAGAGAGAGGGAGACACAGAATCGGAAACAGGCTCCAGGCTCCGAGCCATCAGCCCAGAGCCTGACGCGGGGCTCGAACTCACGGACCGTGAGATCGTGACCTGGCTGAAGTCGGACGCTTAACCGACTGCGCCACCCAGGCGCCCCCTTTTTTTCTTTTTAATCAAGCACTACAAGTATTCAACTTGACTCCAAAATTTGTAAGTAGTTGATTCTGACAGGGGTTGGCCGCTCATGGAGAGACCAATTCCTGGATCTTCCTACTCTGAAATGTTCCATGATGTCATTGAAATATATTAATCTTAGATTGCTTTCAAAGTACCATATACTTAAATTGAAGTTTCTCTTGCATCAGTAATCACTAACTATGATTTCAAAATAAAACTTCATTTTAAGTGTTCAACAACATTCCTGCACAAATGGATTTTAGCAAAAAGGATGCAATTCATCTCTTTTTAATACGTATGTTCTAAAGCGTAGATATGTATAAGTAGTAGCAGAATTTCTTATAAAATGCAAAAGAATTATATTTATCAAAATTTTCAAATCATAATAATGGAATTTATGACTTATACTTCAGGACATGTTTTATGTTGTGTAACTAAAGTATCAATTTATTCCCATTGTTAAATTTTTGCAGAAGATGTTAAATATATAACTTTCTTGTCTTTAAATTTCTTAAAGATTATAAGTTAAATACGTATGCAAAGCATATTCTTTGAGTGTATTATTTATTCCACTTAATTTAGCCAAATTAAGATGGGTAATTCTTTTTTTTTTAATATTTATTTTTGAGGGAGAGAGAGCACACAGTGGGGAGGGGCAGAACGAGAGAGAGAGAGAGAGAGAGAGGAAGACACAGAATCTGAAGCAGGTTCCAAGGCTCGGAGCTGTCATCACAGAGACCAACGCAGGCGGGGTTGGAACCTGTGAGCCATAAGGTCATGACCTGAGCCACAGTTGGAGGATTAACCAACTGAGCCTCTCAGGTGCCCCAAGATGGGTAATTCTAAATTGGTGAATTTATTAAAGTATAAAATATATTAAAATACTAATTTCAACACAAACACTGCTATACACTCTACATATATAATATCCAATAATATATAATAGCATTGCGTTTTAATTTTTGTTTTATTTTATGAAAATTTCAAGCATAAATGTGTAGCAACCACTGCTGCTCTACCATCCAGTATTAATAGATGTTACCATTTTGCTATACTTAATAGCTTCCTAATTTAATAAGATAACAAAATGGTGCTAAATACACTTTCCCCACCACCTTGTCACTGCCTTCCTAATCTGGACTGACTCTTACTCCTAAAGTTGGTATATATAATGACTGTGTGCCTGTGACATTTTTGCCATATATATATATATATATATATATATATATATATATATACACACACACACACACACACATACACACACATACTATATATGTATATCTCAAATTAATGTTGTTCTGTGCTTGTTGAAAATGTAAACAAAATATAGAATAAAAATCTGTATTCTTTGCCACTTCCTTTCTCACTCTTAATTTAGCTTCTAAAAAGAATAGCTCACTTAGGAGAAAAAAATAACAGCAGCATTTGCCTGAATTATCATATATTATGAAATAGAGGAAAACAGATTAATGAAGTTTTGTTCTAACTATATCTTCTTTTATGTGATTTGTATTTCATAAACCTCATAAATGCACATAAATCACAAGGGAACATTATACGAGCTTTTATTTTGACTTGTAATCAGAATTACTAAGTAAAGGCTACATAGTTATATCCAATATTCATTGAATTATGAAGTAAGGCTGTCTTTAAAATCTTAGAGGCACATGAAAAGATGTTAAATATCATTAGCCATTAGGGGAATGCAAATGAAAACCACAGTAAGTTATCACCACATTCACACTGGAGTGACTAAATTAAAAAAAATAATAATGATAACATCAAATGCTGGAAAGAATGCCGAAAAACTTATCTCATGTATATTGCTGGTGGGAATGTAAAACAGCACAGGATAGAAAATACTTTTTCAGGTTCTTATCGATTTAAATACATTCTTAACATAGGACCTAGCAATTACATTCTTGGGCATTTATCCCAGAAAAAAATGGAACTTGTGTTTGCACAAAAACTCGAACACAAAAGTTCCCAACAGCTTTATTTGTAATAACTCAAAACTGGAAACATCCCAAGAATCCTCCAATGGATGGATGGTTAAGCAAACCCTGGTACATCCATACAATGAAATGCTACTCAGCAATAAAAAGGAACCAATTAATGATACATATAACAACTTGGATGTATTTCAAGAGCACTATGTTTAGTGAAGAAAGCACTGCAGCTCAAAAATTTACATTTTGTATAAGCTGTATATGTAATACTGTTGAAATGACAGTACTATAAATAGAAAACAGATTAGCAATTGCCAAAGAACAAGTGGTGGGGCAGGTGAGTATTGCTATGAAGAAGTAGTACAGGGCTTTCTGGTGATCAAACAGTTCTGTATTTTAACTGTGGTGGGAACATTAAAACACACAGGTTGAAATCAGGTAGAACTATTCGTACACACGCAAACACAAACGAGTACACATAAAACTTGTGAAAACTGTTCTGCAGGGAGACTGCACCAGTTTGCGTTCCCACCAACGGTGCAAGAGGGTTCCCCTTTCTCCACACCCTCACCCACATCTGTTGTTGCCTGAGTTGTTAATTTTAGCCGTTCTGACGGGTGTGTGGTGGTATCTCGTTATGGTTTCGGTTTGTATTTCCCTGATGATGAGTAATGTGGAGCATCTTTTCATGTGTCTGTTAGCCATCTGGATGTCTTATTTGGAGAAGTGTCTGTACATGTCTTCTGCCCATTTCTTAACAGGATTATTTAGCTTTTGGGTGTTGAGTTGGATAAGTTCTTTATTGATTTTGGATACTAATCCTTTATCAGATAGGCTATTTGCATATATGTTCTCCCATTCTGTAGGTTGCCTTTTAGTTTTGTTGATTATTTCCTTGTGGAGGTTCCTCAGAAAATTAAAGATAGAACTACCCTATGACCCAGCAATTGCACTACTAGGTATTTATCCAAAGGATACACAAATGCTAATTTGAAGTGGCACATGGACCCCAATGTTTATAGCAGCCCTATTAACAATAGCCAAATTATGGAAAGAGCCCAAATGTCCATCAACTGATGAATGGATAGAGAATATACGGTGTGTGTGTGTATATATATATATATATATATATATATATATATATGTGTGTGTGTGTGTGTGTGTGTGTGTGTGTACACACACACACACACACACACACACACGCACAGAGGAATATTACTCAGCCATCAAAAAGATGAAACCTTGCCATTTGTGATGACATGGATGGAACTAGAGTGTATTATGCTAAGCTAAATAAGTCAGAGAAAGACAAATACCATACGATTTTACTCATATGTGGAATTTAAGAAACAAAACAGATGAACATAGGGGACGGGAAGGAAAAATAAAATAAGATAAAAGCCAAGAGGGAAGCAAACCATAAGAAACTCTTAACTATAGAGAACAAACAGAGTTGCTGGAGGAGAGGTGGGCAGGAGGTGGGCTAAATGGATGGTGGGCATTAAATAGGGCCTTTGTTGGGGGTACCTGGGTGGCTCAGTCTGTTAAGCATCTGACTCTCGACTTCAGCTTAGGTTATGACCTCACGGTTCATGAGTTTGAGCCCCAGATAAGGCTCTGCACTGACGGCACAGAGACTGAATGGGATTCTTTATCCCCTCTCTCTGCCCCACCTCCATTCATGTTCATTTGTTCTCTCTCGCTCTCTCTTTCTCAAAATAAATAAAATAAGCATTAAAAAATTAAAAGAAAAAGAAGAACACTTGTGATGAACACTGGGTGTTATATACAAGTGATGAATCACTAAATTCTACTCCTGAAACCAATACTACACTATATGTTAAGTACCTTGAATTTGAATAAAATCTTGGAAGGAAAAAAAAAAAACTAATGAAAACTGGATAAGGTCTGTCAATCTAGTAAATGGAATTATATAATGTCATTTTTCTGGCTTTGATATTGATCTAGAGCCACATAAAGTGTCACCATTCAGGGGACCTGGATAAATGGTTTATCAGACTTGATAGCTCTTTGATTAGATTTTGTTTTGTCAGTATTAGAATAAGGCAACATTGAAACTATGTTTTAAAATTGGCCATAAGCGTTCTGACAGTAAGTTTGCATAAAAATTAACAAAATAAATTTTGTAGAGAGAATGAGCATTTAATTAGAAAACTCATCCTCTAGAGAATCTATCAATAAAATCTGATGTTATTTTCATATCCTACTCTTCTTTTGACCTACACTTTTCAATCCTTTCATTTAAGACTCGATGTATTAGTTGGAATTTCTTTAGAGCTAAAAGAAATCACTAGATACTCTTAACAAAGATTTAATGAAGGAAAAAAAATACAGTGGTGTTGGAAGGGATGGAAGAGTAGCTAATTCAAATCTCTACGAAATAAAACAAACACAACACCACAGAATTTGTCCTTGTACATCTCCTACTTCTTCCAATATTAAGAAGCTGTCAAGTCTGAAGAAAACTGCAGGGACTGTTGATTGAAAGAACATATTTTTTTACCTTTCATCTAGAGATTTGGAAGCTACCATTTCTGCACCTGTTGCTTCTAGAAACATGCTATTCTGATAACTCTACTACCAAAACGTGGGTGGCTCAGACCTCCATCTCAAAGCCTAAGCAGTGAATATTACAAAATTTTATAGAAAACCCAGGTTCTCCATAACTATGGAGAAATACAGAAGTACCTGTATTTCTAGTAGAAATACAGAAGTACCAAAATTATGATCTTTATCATATTTCACATAGCACAATCCATGGTCATATGAATTGCTACTACAGATGTTTCTGTGACAAGTCACAAGAATTGAAAGACTTTGGTTGGTATTTATAATTGTATTTTCCATGTTTCCTTTACCCTTAACTACTACCTCAACTAGTTACATTTATTTACCTAGTGTATTGACTAAAACATCATTCATGAGACGCCTCTTTGAGGTTCCTGTATTATATTTTTTTCACTGTACACGGCAGTCATGGACAGTCTCAAAAATCATTCTCAAGGACTCTCCTTCCATTCTCTACACCATTCAGCTACTCTTGAATGTTGGCTGGATTTAGTCAATCACTTTATCACAAGAATGGGACGTCAAATCCAAGATTAGGTTACAAAAAAGAGGGACTTCTATCCTGCTCTCTTTAACTCTTTCTTCCACTTGTTCTGGGGGAATTCAGCTGTCGTGTTGAGAGTAGCCCTGTAGAAAGGACCACATGATAAAGAAATAATACCCTCAGTTAACATTCAGTGAGGACCTGCATTTTACCAACAACCAGCCACATGAGGGTATTTGGAAATGAATTTTCTCCTAAGTGGAGCTTTGAGATAACTGCATCTCCAGCTGGGACCCTGTCTGCAATCTTACAAAGACCCAGAGCCAGAAGACCCTTCTAAGTCACCTTCAGATGCCTGACTCATAAAATCTTGAGATAATTTTTTACGTCACTACATTTTGAAGCCCTATTTTCTCTTGGTAAATAGGATCAGTCATCCTTGTCCTCTTTGACCTGTTCCCTAATGGAATGAAAACTAATGGGACTAAGAAGTCCCTCTTAAGCTCCAGTTCAATGCAACACTCACTGTTTCTCCTGAAGGAAGCATTTCCATATTGGATGTTAAAATTGAAACCAAAATATTTCAAAGCTGCCTTAATTTCTAATTTCTTCTTTTTTTCATAAGTTATTTTTAAGTATAAGGGGTATAAATCATTCTCCATACATTCAGGTGTATAAGTTATATACCTTTTCTTTCTCATTCAAGGTCTAATTCCAATAGAGTGATGGAAACTGGAAAGTAAATTTGGTGCTTCCAATTCTTAGAGTTCATTTCTAATTTTTGTGTATTTATTTGGAGTCAAGTCATTGGACAGTGGAGCATCTGATTCCCTAATTATCTTTTTTGAAATGGCATTAAATAAAATATCCTTGACCATTTTTGTCCTTAGATATTGGCTCCCACAGCCTGTCTGTGGGATAGTCTCCTGACTGTCATTCTTATTTTCCCGACTGCTGTAGCTTGAGGCTCATTGCAATGCTGTTTTTAGTTGCTGCCAGCATCTAACTTGTATCTTCCGCCTTCCCTGTGACTCCAGACGTTGTTCCGAGAATACAGTTTGTGGCCCCATTGCTCTTTGTCACAGATCTCTTTGTCCCCACTGCTGTCTATCTACTTCACTCTACAGCACATCCACATCAAAAGACAGCAGATTGTTCTCTATAGAGGTGGGATAGATCCTTTGTTCTTTTTAAAATATATATATACATATATATATGTATATATGTGTGTGTGTGTGTGTGTGTATATATATATATCACATTAATTGGGATATAAGCCACATACTATATAATTTACCCACTTTAAGTGTGCAAATGGTTTTTGTATATTAACAGACATGTGTAACTATCACAACAGTAGAACATTGCCACCACCTCCAAAAGAAATGACGTATGCTGTATTACTCCCTTGTCCCCTATCTTTCCCGCTCCTATTCACCATTACTTTTTTGTGTCTATGGATCTGCCTATCCTGGATATGTCATATACACCTAATTATACATTGTGTGGTCTTTTGCGGCTGGCTTCTTTTACTTAGCATGATGTTTTAAACTTCATCCACGTGATAGCAGGTAACAGCACTTAATTCCTTTATATAGTTGAAAAATATTCTATTGCATAGGTATGTGAGGTTTTGTTCATGGACATTTGAGTTGTTTATACCTTTTGGCTATGATAAATAAATAAGGAAGTGGTTACCAATGTATATATAAGATTTTGTGTGGACATACGCTTTCATTTCTGTTGTACACCTAGGAGTGGAATTACTGAGCCACACAAAAATTTTAGGTGTAACCATTTGATTAACTGCCAGACTATTTTCCAAAGTGATTGTATCCTTACAGGCACCTACCAGCACTGAATGAGACTTCCACCTTCTCTACAACGTCGCTGAAACTTGCTATTGTCGGACTTTAATCATAACCATGCATAAAGTGTGAGGTGATATCCAATCATGGTTTGATTTGCATTTCCCCAATGATCATGAAGCATGTTTTCATGTGTTCACTTGTACCTCCTCTGAAAAAAATGTCTACTCTGATCCTTTGCCTTTTTTTGTTGTTTCTGTTAACTTTTAATCTATTTTAGATTTTAATCAATTTTAATCTTTTTAGAATCATAAAAGTAACACATACACTTTATTAAAAACTTAAACATAACATAAAAGAGAGGAAAAAAAGATTTTGAGACTCCTACCCATCATAGGGGATCATACATTCTTTGCTACATGTCTCTCATTCTCTATCTCTCTCATTCTCTATCTCTCACACACAGATTCCTTTACATACATGTGTATACGCATGTTGATCTGTATCTGGTTTTCACAAACGGAATTCTAGATGTAAACTGTTGGTCAGCATGTTTCTTCATATAAGAGTTATCTCTTGAGTTTTTTTCCACATTGGCAGGCATAGGTTCAACATACCCACTTCAGCAATTTCACCCAATTCACTGCACGCTATTATTGACCAATCCCCTGGATATTAATGTTGCTTATAATTCCTTGCTATAATAAACCCGTTCTGTGATTGTAAAAATTGTGCTATAATGAAATGTCCATAATATATGCATTAAATAAAAAAACTATATACATACAAATATACATATTTATTTGTAAATGGAATATTTCTGGAAACCAAATAAGGTACTCTCCTTTTTTCTGCATAGTTCTTTGAAATAATTAGGAAGATGTTATATTCTATAATAAGGGTGTGTCTGTTTAAGAGAGGGCAGTGAGGAGGTAGGCAAAGGGGGAAATACCAACTGGATGCAAACTCAAAAATAACACTTTGCCACATTATCTATAAATTTTATTTTTTGGTTAGATGTTTCTTTATTAAATGGTAAAAAGAAAAAAAAACAAAACAAATTCTCTTATCTCTGTATTGATGTAGGTTTTCAATTTTTAGAAAATGATTATGTAGAAGATGATTTTTAAGTGTCGGTTGCTTTTACCGGAAATGCATGAAACTCAGCACACACAGTAACATTCATCAGTTACTTTATAATAAATGACTTTCAAATAAACATGATAAAATTGGATCTAAGTTATAAATTAATTGTTCAAAAAATACTGAAGCTTTGGGCACCTGTGTGGCTCATTTGGTTAAGCATTCTACTCTTGGTTTCTGCTCAGGTCATGATCTCACAGTTCATGATTTTGAGCCCTGCATCTGATTCTGCCCTGGCAGAGCAAAGCCTTCTTGGGGTTTTCTCTCTCTCTCTCTCTCTCTCTCTCTCTCTCTCTCTCTCTCTCTCTCGGCCCCTCCTCTACTCACGTTGTCTCTGTTTCTCTCAAAATAAATAAACAAAAAATTAAAAAAATACTGCAGCTTTGTATGCTAAAGGTCATATTTCTTGAAGGACAATTGAGGACTCAGAATATTAAAGAATGAAAGTTTGGATCAATTCACTGGTTAAAAATCCTCCCGATCTGAAATTTTGTCTGAAGGATCTTTCTTCTGGGTAGAGGAAGAAGAATGTCACTTATAACAACTAGTCTCGAGACCAATTACAGAAACGAGGGCTATAGAAGTTTTGCATATCTTCTTTCTTGTTATGTTTATGTGTTTCTTTGCATTTCTTAAATATTGCCTTCTCTCTCCTTCTCATTAATATTTTACATTCAAGTTGTTGGTGGTTAGTTTCCCAATTTAGTATTTAGGTAGCAACATATTTAGTGGGACTGTGGGAAAATTCTGAGAAGTGACCAATATAGTTAAGTAGTGCTAAAACGATTGTTGGAATTCTGTGCTCATTTTTCATAAAAGTTTTAGAAGTGTTTTGTTTTGTTACCAAAGAGAGCTGCATCTTATTAAGTGGAAATAGAGTTGTTTTGTTTTGCATCGAAGTTCTAACGTGTCTAAAAGGATGAATGTGAGAGCTAAGTTCTCAAAGCGGTGGACTGGTATAGCTATCAATTTCTTACTGTTCAGTCCCAAATCCATCCTTCATTTTTCCTCTTTGTAACACCAGGGCTGGACTCAAACCTATTTCTTCCCTTTGCCATGAGGTGCAATATTAGACTTTGTCAATAGAGGGAGCTGGTAAGACACTGACAGCCAAAGCAAGGCGAGCTTCTGCTGTGTTCTTTCCTCCTACCCTGTGGCTACCAGCGAATGGGTGTGTGGGAGGCCTCGTGGTACTCACTTTCCAGCGGGTCTCCCCAGTTGCCCAGCAGACCATTTTCTATGGACCAGATCTGGCACCGTGACACTTCCATGTGAACTTCTTGGACGCAGAGTCCACAGTTTCTACGGATTAGTGTAATCCACCTGCACTCTTCAAGTTTCTTAGCCATACAGGGGCCACTCCTGCAGACTGGCTCTATTCCATGCACGGGGCAAGTTTCTTTGCACAGGTATGCTGCTTGTTCGTGTCGCAGCTACGTTATCTCCAGCAACGTCTGCACTGTAGCCTGGGGAGCAGTATGCTATTTTAAGTTCTTAGTTTCTCTCGTGTTTACCCTGCTTATCCCTATAGGTATACAATATTCCCTACAACTGCTATTTCTTCATTCCTTAGAAGCCCCCTTTCTACCTGTTTAGTAACTAATCACTTTTTACTAGTTAAAAATTCCCCATAATAAATTTTTCCTATTTGATTTCCTGATAGGGCATTTATCTCCTGACTAGAACCTGACTGATACACCTTCACTGAAAAAAAGTTGTAGCTTGCACAAGCCTGCTGAACACTTCTGCTTTACCAGTCATCCTTTAAAAATAAAAATAATTAATATACGATAGCATTATATAATAATAGTAAACTATGTAGAGACATCAAATATCCCATAGAATGAAGTTCTGACACCAAATTTTATTTATTGTTCTTAATTTAAATAAAACCACGTTGCATTTAGATGCTGTTTATCTGTGGTTGATTTTTCCTTTCTTGGTGAAAATTATGGAATCATTTTGTTGCCATTACTAAAAAGTTACTGTTTTGCAGACTGTAACATCAATGAAGGAACATATTAATTTATATCTCAGTTTCTTGTGATTTTCTGCCTTTTCACCCTGCTTTGACTAATGAATACTTAGTAAAGCAAATGAAGAAACCACAAAAATTTGACTCAAAATTCATTATATAATTGCCAATATAAGGAAAAAAATATTTGTTTGCAGGGTAACACCAAAACAAATTGGCTTAATAAGTTATATATTTAGTATGCTCCCTAAGATTGAATTAGAATAGCGTAAGTTATTATCTTTTCTACACAAACACTAATATTTTGAGGTCTTACAAGATTTAGCATTTTTTTTCAGATAACAAAACTATAAACCGAGTGCAAAGGAAGAGTGGACTTTCTCTAGAGGAGTCATAGCATTGGGATAGGAGCATAAAGCTTTCCATGCCAATATCACATTGAGTTTTATATAACCAGTATGTTTTGCTTGTGAGTAGTGATCATGTTTCTTTAACCTTATGTATTTCTTTGCGATGTGTATATAGAGAGATATATCTATATAGAGATGGACAATGTTGGTGATAGCTACCCGAAATAGATTTTGTTTCAAGAAGCTTTACTATGAACCATATAGTCTATTCAAGTTATTCTGAGAATCATATATGGGTTTGGTTCTGTGTTATATATTGACTTTTGTTGTCTATGGCTCCTCAGAACATCTTCAAGTCATTTTAATCAGAAGATAACCAGAAGATTTTAAGAGAATAAGATCCCAGGTTGACTTTTTTTGTTTTTGTATCTTCCGATATATCACTTTTTCAGGAGTCCCTGGGATTTATCTGCAAAGATGTCAACTCGTCAGGAAGCCCTACTCCTCTTCCAACCCCATACTATTTCAAGCTTAAGATGACCAAAGTTCTGCACAACATACTAATAATGCTCCTGGAAACTCAAAACCTTTAAGATTCCTTGACACTAAGAATCTAAATATCTCTATGATTAAGTTGATATGATTATAGCACACTCTAAGTAAAAATCCCTAAAATTTTTATTAACATGATCTATGCCATTTAGCAACAAAAGCAAAGGAAAAAAAATTACCAATGATAAAGGGGATTAAGAGTACATTTACCTTGATGAACACTGAGAAATGTATAGAAGTGCTGAGTCATTTTATTGTACACCTGAAACTAATATAACACTGTTAATTATACTTGGATAAAAATAATTGTGTCATTTAATATGGACGTTAGAGGCTAACACTAAAATTAAACCTATATTCTTTTTAAAAATTATTTTATTTATTTTTAATATGAAGTTTATTGTCAAAATGTAAAATTATTTTTAATATTTATTTTCAAGAGAGAGAGAGAGAGACATAGAGAAAGAGCAGGGGAGGGGCAAAGAGAGAGGGAGACAGAATCTGAAGCAGGCTCCAGGCTCTGAGCTGTCAGCACAGAGCCCGACACCGGGCTCAAACTCATGAAATGTGAGATCATGATCTGAGCCGAAGTTGGACACTTAACGGACTGAGCCCCCAGGCACCCTAAAGCTATGTTCTTTTCTCACACTTATACTGTGGTGAGAATTATATGAATATATTTCTATTGCTCTTTTGATAATGTAGAATGAAATAATGCCCCCCCCCCATCTAAGTCTTTAAAGAATGGCTATAACATTCTCATGGGATAAAATATTTTTAGAAATATTGTATGCCAAATGTAAGGTCATATTCTAGGTAACAATCTATTTATAATCTATAGTAACAATTTAATTATGCTACTGTTCTTTACATATTCTCCTTTGTGTTGTAAATTATAAAATGTTTATCAATTATACTGTCATCATGAAAGAAGGGGAAAAATACTCTCAAGAGCATTTCTAATGACTTGATTAAGTAAGAATTATTATAAAGAAGGTAATGAATCAAGCCTAAATAGAAAAATGGAACAACTCTTCCGGGATTCACATAAAATTATTTATAGATGTGCTAACGTGTGTTTTTGTAACATAGAAAAGTAACTCAAAATACCACTTCAATAGATTTTTAACAAGAACATGTTGCAATAAAAGGAAAATATGTGTGTGTGCTTGCTTAATAAAGGGACTTACATTTAACTTTTTTTAACCTAATATATTTAGTAACACATTTCACTTCACAATAAAATAGTATCATCCAAATGAATTTAACTTTCCCTTTCCACATACACAGTTCCCCTAATTGTAACATCTTACATTAATGTGCCACCTTTGTTATAAATGATGAGCCAATGTTGATACTTTATTCGTAACTAAAGCCCAGAGACTACATTAGTATCCCCTTTTTGTATTGTACCTTCTATGGGTTTTGACAAATGTGGAATAACATGCATCCTCCGTTACAGTATCATACAGAATGGTTTCACTGCCCTAAACACACCCTGGGCTAAACCTATTCATCTCGCTTCCCCCGCCCCTCAAGCCTCTTAAAGTCACTGATCTTTTTACACTTTCCACATTTTTGCCTTTTGCAGAGTACTGTCTAGTTGGAATCATACAGTATGAACTTTTCCAGACTAGCTTATTTCACTTCTTTCACTGAACAGTATGTATTGAAGTTCCCTCAGGTCTTTTCATGGTTAGATAGACCATTTTTTATTGCTGAATAATATCCCATTGTGTGTCACATTTTGTTCATTGATACACCTATCTCGTTCGTTTCCAAGCTTTGGTAATTATGAATAAAGATATGATAAACATTTTTATGCAGGGTTTTGTGTGGATGGACCTAAGGTTTCAATTTGGTAAATATCAAGGAGCAAAATTGTTGGATTGTATGGTAGTCCTACGTTTAGTTGTAGAAGAAACTGAAAATTTGTCTTTTTATGTGGTTTCTCTATTTTGTGTTCCTATATGCAATTAATGAGAGATTCTGCTGCCTCACATCCTTACCAGCATTTCGTGCTGTTGCATTTGGATCTTAGCCATTGTGATAGGTGTGTAGGCATCTCACTGTTAAAATTTACCCTTCTCTCCTAACATACCTTGTTGAGCGTCTCCTCATATGCTTAGCAGCAATCTATATACTTTCTTTGGTTAGGTGTATGTTCAAATCTATTGTCTATTTCTTGATTGGCTTGTCTGTTCTCTTACTTGACTTTTGAGGTTTCTTTGTGTATTTTGGACACTAGTCCTCTATGAGATCTATGTTTTGAAACATTTTTCCTACCCTGTGACTTTTCATTCTTCTGACATTGTCTTTTACAGAGCAGAAGTTTGTAATTTCAATAAGGTGCAATTTAATATATTTTGTTTTTATTTAATGAATCATGCTTTAGGTGTTGTATCTAAAAAGTCATCATCAAATACAAAGTCACCCATATTTTATCTTATGTTATCTTCTAAGAGTTTTATAGTTTTGGATTATACATTTAGGTCTATGATTCTGACTTGAGTTTTGTGAACAGTGTAAAGTCAGTGTCTACATTCATTTTCTGCATGTAGATTCCTAGTAATTCCAGAACCATGTGCTGAAAGGTTATCCTTTCCCCCTTTAATTGTTAAAGATCAGTTAACTATATTTGTGTAGGTTTATTTCTGCATTCTCTATTTTGTTCCATTGATGTGTTTACCTGTCATCTTGCAATATCACACTGTCCTGTCTACTGGCGCTTTATAATAAATTTTGACGTGGGGTAGTGTTGGTCCTCTATCTTTATTTCTCTCCGTTACTGTGCTGACTATTCTAGGCCTTTTGCTTTTCCGTATAAACATTAGAATCAATTTGTCTATATCCACAATATAATTTTATGGTATTTTCATTGAGACTACAGTGATTATGTAGATTGAGTTGGAAATAATTGATGTCTTGACAATACTGAGTCTTCCTATTCACATAAATGGAATAGGACTCTCCATTTATTGGATCTTGTTTTATTTCCTTCATCAGAGTTTTGTAGTTTTCCTCATAGATATTTACACCTAAACAGGGGTTTTTTTGGTACTAATTAAAAGGTTTTTAATTTGAAACTCTAAGTGTTCATTGATGGCATAGAAGAAAGCAACTCATTTTTGTATGTTAACCTTTTATCCTGCTACCTTGCTATAATCACTTGTTAGTTCTGGGAGTATATTTTCTTGTTAAACTTTTGTAATATTCTATGTAGACAATCATGTCATCTGCAAACAAAGACATTTTATTTCTTCATTCCCTATCTGTATACTTTATTTCCACTTCTCATCTTATTACATTAACTAGTACTTTAGTAAAATGTTGAAAAGTACTGGTGGTGAAAGCAGATGTCCTTGATTTTTATCTTAGCTGGAAAGCATCTAATTAATTGCCCTTAAGTATAAGGTTAGCTGTAGGTATTTTTGTAGATGTTCCTTTTGATGTTGAAAAGTTCCCCTTTATTCCTAGTTTGTTGAGAATTTTGGTCATGAGGGTTGAGTTTTGTCAATTTGTTCTCCTACATTTACTGATATGATCATACAATTTTTAAAAATTTGGCTTATTCATCAAGGGAAACAAAAACAAGATGAACTATTGGGACTTCAAGATAAAAAGTTTCTGCATGGCAGATGAAACAATCACAAAACTAAAAGGCAGCCTGTGGAATGGGAGAAGATATCTGCAAATGACATGTCTGATAAAGGGTTTGTATCCAAAATCTATAAAGGACTTAAAAACTCAATACCCAAAAAACAATCCAGTTAAGAAATCTGCAGAAGACATGAATAGAAATTTTCCAAAAAGACATACAGATGACTAACAGACCAATGAAAAGATGCTCATTATCACTCATCATCAGGGAAATTCAGAAACCACCATGAGATACCACCTCACACCTGCCAGAATGGCTAAAATTAACAACACAGGAAGCAAGAGATGTTGGCGAGGATGTGGAGAAAGGGGAACCTCTTACACTATTGGTGGAAATGAAAACTGGTATAGCCACTTTGGAAAACAGTATGGAGTATCTTAAAAAGTTAAAAATAAAACTACTCTATGACCCAGCAATTGCCCTATTAGGTTTTTACCCAAAGGGTACAAAAATACTGATTCAATGGGACACATGTACTCTGATGTTTATAGCAGCATTATCAACAAAAGCCCAATTATTGAAAGAGTCCAAATTTCCATTGACTGATGAGGAGATGAAGAAGTTGTGGTGTATACAGACAAAGGAATATTATTACTCAGCCATCAAAAAGAATGAAGTCTTTCCATTTGCAATGATGTGGATGGAGCTAGAGTGTATTATGCTAAGTGACATAAGTGATTCAGACAAAGACAAATACCATACTATTTGACTCATATGTGGAATTTAAGAAACAAAATAGATGAACATAGGAGACGGGAAAAAAGAGACAGAAACAAACCATAAGAGACTTTTAACTATAGCGAATAAACTGAGGGTTAATGGGTGAGAGGTGGAGGGAGGATGAGCTAAATGGGTGACAGGTACAAAAGAGGGCACTTTTTATGAACACTGGGTTCTATATGTAAGTGATCAATCACTGAACTCTACCCCTGACACCAATACTACAATATATGTTAAGTAAATAGAATTTAAATAAAAACTTAAAACACAGAGTTAAAAAAAACTTAAAAGAAAAGAATTAAAACTTTTGGCCTATTCATATGGTGGATTACCTTAACTAGTTTTCCAATGTTGAGTCAGCCTTACATTTCTGGAATATATCTTACCTCAATGCGGTAAATAAACACTTTTAATACATTGCTGTTGTTTATTTACTAATATTTTGTTAAGGATTTTGTACCTATGATCATGAGATATTGGTTTCCAGGTCGACTTTCAGATAATGTTTCGGATGGTTTGGGTATTAAGATAATGCTTGTCTCACGGAAAGTTAGAGTGTAATTTCCTCTGCTCTATTTACTGGAAGAGAATATAAAAATTGATATAATTTCTCCCATAAATGTTTTCTAGAATTCACCAATGAACCTATGTGGGCCTGGTTCTTTCTGTTTTGGAAGGTTACTAATTATTGATTTAATATCTTCACTTGATCTTAGTCAAAAGGCCAAGAAGCGATGATTTAATATCTCTAATAGATACGGGCATAGTCCTATTATGTATTTATTGTGTGAGTTTTCCTAGATTGTGTCTTTCAAAGATTTTGTCCATTTTATTTAGGTGATAAAATTTATGTGACTCCAAATAAATTTCTTCCTTTAATTATTATGTCCTCTGTTCTTATTTTTAAAATCCACAAGGCTTGACTTCTTAATTATTAACACTTTAGTATCTCATTTGCTCTGATCTCAAATGAAATGGAATATTCTAGGTAACTGAATATGCTCAATATTCAAAGGCTAAATCTTACACTATGAAACAGTACTATTTCAGCTATGTTTCATCGAAGAGTACTCAAAATCTGTTACATATCTTCTTTTCAAAACCATTTGGTGGACATGTATTGACCTTCCTTTTCTTAATGATTTCATCATTATCATAATCTATTTGAGTTAAAACATTATTTAAAAAGGGATAACCTCACATCTTCAGCTAAACTTTTGTACTCTAGATGATGATATTTCCACCTTCTCACTGAGGCAGGTTTTACGATGTTCTCTGTTATGATAACTCGTCTCGGTTTAGGTACACAATTAGAATTATATATTGCTTTTGATTACCACCATGACCGATTAATTTTATTGCAATCTAATGAATCTGTTTGGTATTGGAGAGGTCATTACCTCTTTACAGAGGACAAATATTCCAGAAGTTTGAACTTATGTGTAATTTGAATTTTATGAAAGAATTCTACTGAATTTTAAAATAGTACAGTAACCAGTAGAAATATTAATTATAAACAGCTTATTATTTACAACCTATCAATAATTGAATAAATATGCAGACTGAAGGGTGTTTAAAAAATAACTCTACCTTATAATTACTTTTCAGTATCTTAATGAATATTTAATTTTTTATAAAAATTGATGTTAATCTCATTACGCTTATTGTTATAGCAATAAAATGAATGAAAATAAACACACTGCTTCTCCAAATGCTTTGAATAAGTTGGTGTCAGTGGAAGCACCAAATCGGGCAAACATAGCAAAGCATTAAATGTTTACACATTTTCACATGATTATCAGAAATGACACATTTCTGGGCTTGAAATTCAATGCAAATTCTTATATAATTACAGAAAATGCTATAACTACTTCTATCAACTTAAATTATTTTCTTTAATTATGAAATCTAATTATATCCCTTGATATTCTCACATCTAATAAAATTACAAAACTGTCATTATTAACCGGAAAATCCTCCCATGAAAGTCCAAGATGAATCTTTGATACAATAGGTGATAATCACAAGGATGAGAAACAACACACACTAACATGTCATTTAAATAAAATATTTTGATTTTACAATCTTAATGTATAACACTACCAAGGATACGTTTTATTCTGTATTACCATTTAAATATAATGTTATGCATCTAGCTTATTTAATACTATTTATGTTAGACAGAGGTCTCAATGATCTGGCCATGCTACATAAAATAGAGTATTTGCAGATCATTTTATCAGTGTTTTTGTTTAATTTTAATATAAAAGCAATAACAAAGGCAACAACTAGCCTAGTTTGAGTGATGTGGAGAGTGAAAACAGAGGGTTTGATATGCAGTTTCTACCCATGAAACGGCCAGAAGTTTCTGGCAGTAGATCTTTGATCAATATATGTACCAAAGGTACAAACTCACTTTCCAGAAGACAGACCTCAACAGAGATGTCTTTTGTTAGACTGATAATATTAAAAATACTGACATCCTTAAAATTTGACATATTTCCCATTTTAAAATTTTTATGGCTTTCTGTTAAATACCTCTAAGCAACAGGCAGTAACTGAGTAACAGCTGCCACAGTGAGAAAAGTTCTAAGGTCTTCTGTTCACAATTCCCATTCAAATCTTTCTTCTCATTGACCTTCTCCACATGAAATTGAAATATTTGAGTTTTGACTCCTACTTTAATTTCTCAAACCTTGATTTCTTTTGAAAAATTGAATGACAATGAAAACCTTTATTCAGAGGACAGCTTAAAGATCAAGTAAGGTGAAGATTTTTTCGTAAGTTATTGTGCTCCGTATAAACTCTCTGAAGACTCTTTCTAAACTATCATTACCCCAGGAAGAAAGAGGAAAGCCAGATGGCAATGACACAATGACACATATGCACAGCTCATACGTGTATGCATATGCATGTATTTCAACTCTAACATGATTCATGCCCTCCTAGAAAAAAAATCCCATTCTTTAAAACTGCATTGAAATTTATATGAAAAATAAGATTGAAGCAGACACCAAAACATGCCCCACAGTGTTGCAAAAGTACATTAACAATAGCTGGTAGCTGAGGAAACATCTTGAATCATCTAGGCAGCCAATTCATAGTGGCTGAATGCTCCCACAGCAGATACTAAAAATGCAAAACTTCAAAGCAGCAAAACCAATAGAGTGTTTCAGAAGCACTTGAAATAAAGCAGGGTTGGTTGGTAGTGAGGCGATGTTTGGACATCTAAGTTAGGAGCTCTAAGTAAATGAAGGTGTTGAGGCAGAAAGAAGAGGTGAGGTAACGTGGCAAATCCTGACAGCTGTACAAAGCTGGGGGTGCACCCAGCTCTGCGTAGGTAGCTCCCGAAAGCAAGTGCTTATATTTACCTTTTTTTTTAAAAAAAGGTAATATGTAAAAGGGCTCCTGTTTCAGAGTAGTAGTTTTGGTACACGTATTTTCCTGCTAAAAATATGTAATTCTCTTTCTACTATTCCATTTTCTCTTGTGTAGAGATTCTAGTTTGTTTCCACTCTTGGCAGTTTTGTTGTCCACTTCTCTTTCCTAACTACAAGTTTTGCTGACCAACAGGGACCTTGTGTTCCTCATCAGATGCTTCCCTGTAAACTCACAGAGATGGTACAATCTCTGGAACCTTCCAGAGACTTCTATACCAGCTTTCATATATATATATATATATATATATACACACACATATATATACACACACACACACACACACACGTGTGTGCGCACACACACATATACACACACACATATGCATTTATTTATTTGCAGTCCTTTTTCTGCATTCGAATATGTTTAACCTCTATATTTTCTTGCAAGTTCCAACTCACCTCCTCCAGGGGAGGTTAATGCTCCTCATTTAATTGCTAAAATATATTTGGATCTTAACTATACTAGCTCCTCACAAAATTGTGTAAGGTCTAATTCCTGTAATGAATCTCTTAGTTCACAAAGTCCAAAGTGGTTTCTTTTCTGAATATACCTTGTATAAAACAATGTTCCAAAGATGGCCATAACAATAATTCCCATTGTATACAATCTTTCCCAATGTGACCTTGCCTCTCTTCCTACTCTCAGGACTTTAGGCTGATGACATCTTTTCACTGCTTAGATTTAACTGGCTTAGCAACTTCTACATTGTTTCAAGAAGCCAGTTCCTATGTAAGAAGTGTGACTAAACTAAAACCAGCATGCCTTGAGAAAGCGAAGCCACATGGTGACTCCCTGGAAGACGAGGTATCATGTGGAGGAAGAAAGAGGCCAATGAGAACTTAGGTACCAGACATGTGAGGGAGGATGCTATCTTAAAAGTGGACCCTTTTCATCCCAACCTCAACCCCATGGATGAAAGTTGAACCCCACAATCAAGCACTCTTCAAAAATTAGACTCAAAATTGTGAGCAAAATAGCTGTTTTAAGCAACTTAGTTTTGAGGTACTTTGAAATACAGCGATGAAGAGCCATACTTCACCTTGTTCGCAGTGAAGATCCTTGATGCACCAAATGGCTTTGTTAGATATGCCTCTTGTTAATTTCACCAGTCAAAAATATTAAAAATTGAGATTTAAATATTATGTGTACACAACAATAATGAGAGTGTAGATCTATAATCTTAGTGTACAACTTACCTGAGCATTACTTAGTCTCATATTAATCTGGGGCTTTATTTTTCACATTGACTGACTATTGAGGTTGAAGTTTCTGACCCTACATACTTGGCTTTCTCCAAGATTAATTTCCTTCATTTATATGTTTGTCTTTTATAATGACAACTTATAAATCACCATGATTCTAAGTACAAGGAATTATTATAATCCTTTAAGAGTTTGCACCATTGTTCAAAAAGCGACTCTGTGACAGTATATATTTGATATATTGAGACTGTTCTTGCCAAAAAGTCACAACAAAAGGTGAAGTGTTCATCTTAAAACAATTTATCACTCCAAGTACGTATAAGGAAACCATAATTTGTAAAACTACTTCTAGAGTGAACTGTAGCTTTATATTTTATTAACAGTGCTTCAGTCTTTGCTGGTGATATCTCCCCTGAAATTTGCTTTTTTAACTCACCAAAATGTATTTTGCTAAGTGGTATTCCTACCAGAAGTGCATAAATTGAGTTTATTGATGGGAAAGAAACAAGCAAACTTAAATTGAGAAACACACTACAAAATAACTGCCCTCCATATTTCTAAAATGTCAAGGTCAAGAAAGACAAAGAAAAGCTGAGACACTGAAACAGATTAAAAGACACTGAATGTATTTTTGCATTTAGTATCACTGTATGAACTGTAGAGATTGGCAGTATGTGCAGATGACTGTCTGTCTGCCTGCTTGTCTATCCATCCATCTACACATATATTCTTTCACTGAGACATGATTTACATACAATAGAGTACATAATCTTAAATGCAGAGCTTAATGGGCATTTTACATGTTCTTATTTATGGTTTCTATTAAGATATAAGATATATCCAGCAGAGCATCAGATTTTCTCTTTCCTTCTTTTAGTCACTTTCACCCTAATGGTATTCCATCATCATGGAGTAATTTTGCCTCAAAATAAGATCACATTGGAGTTGGTATGACTATGGCCCACCGGAGGGCAGGAAACATTTGCTGAAGTATAGCAGTTTGGGGCTGGCAACAAAAGATACCACTCACTGAGGTGTGGAGTGGGGGTGGGTAGGCGTGGGGTAGGACTTGCTAGGATATTACCTGTTAAAATGATAATGACACTCACTATAAGATTTGAATCATCGAGTGTCCCCAACACTACTGCAGCACTGACACAGAAGTTACCTGTTTGTGACCCAGGTACAGTAGAGAACAATTACAAAGACAGTAAAAAGTCCAGGATTAGAAAGACCTGTTTTCCTCTCACAGTATCCATACAGTGCCTCTACTGACAAGGCCTAAGGTTGTGCCAGCTGAACAAATATTGATAGAATCCAGAATTACAAATCAAGGCAAAAAGAGGTGTGTATGAAGTAAGCGTTCAAAAAGAAATTGAAAACTGGCACATGCCATGCATACTAATCATCCAACACAAGGTCTCAAGCTTTACCACATAAGGAAACAAGGATTGCAGAGAAAGAGAAAGTGAGCCCCAGTGTTCAAGCACTTTTTTTAAGCTGCTGCTTAAGCCATGTTGGCTATACTCACATTCTCAAATCTGCCAAAGCAATTTTTATGGCCAAGCCTAGAGTCTGTGTGTTCCAGGAATACACAATGTCATGAACAAATTAGAGCCATTCCTGCTACTACAACAATCTACTATATCATTCTTCAGTAGGTGACCATTTGTATGGTTTCCCATTTTTCCCCCATTATGAGTAAAGCAGCTACAAACACCCTTATGTATGTTTTTGGTAGGCATAAACACTCATTTTGGTTACATATACACACAAGAGTGGAACTGCTGGGTCACTGGATAAACATACATCTAGTTTTAATAGAAACTGCCTAAAATATTTCCAAGTAATTATAATAAATTTAGCCTCTCATCAACAGCAATGAAGTTTCCAAGTGTTCCACATTCTCACTAACCCTTGTTTTATGAGATTTCATTTTAGTTGTTCTGGTATGACTGTAGTTGCATTTCATTATGGTGTGAATCTGTATTTCCATGAGGACAAAAGGTATTAGGCATCTTTTCATTTGGTCATTTGGATTTACTCCTTTGTGAAGCACTTGAAAATTCCTTTAATTATTTTTTAATATTTGGCTTATCTTACTTGTTTCATATTCAGGAATTTATTGTACGTGCTGGATACTTGTCCTTTATCATACACATATGCATTACAGATTCTTCCCACATGCCCTGTCTTTAACTGTATGTATTTTTTGATAAACAGGTCTTATTTTTAATAAGTTCTATTTTCTTCATTTTTCTTTTATGGTTCCAGTTTTTATATATTTTTAAAGAAACACTTCTATATCCTAGCTTCATGAGGATATTATTCTTTTTAGAAGCTTTCTTGGTTTTATTTTTCACAATTAGTTCTATTATTCCCTCTTTTTGAATGGTGTGTCATAGAAAATAGGAGACAATCTTTTTTTTTAATAGATATCCTAATAGCAGCACCATTTATTGATTAGACCATGTTATATCATAGTATTATTCTTTCAAAGGCAGACTCCACAGAGGAGCTCTTTTTTTTTTTTTTATTCTCTTTGCTTTGTGTTGTATAGAGGTTGTGCTAGCCATGTATGTTCTTTTTTTGTGCTGCTTTGCAGAAGTATCACAAATTTCAGGAGTACATGATAGGAGTGGGTAAGGCCCTGAATGTTTAGCCAGAATACAAGAAAAGACACCCTTGGAAATCTGGGTGTTGTTCATCGGAGGGGATAGAGATGGAGAAAAGCAACAAATAAATCACTGTATTATATTGTGTTACATTTCCAAGCTCCATGTTCATGAAAATGGCTGGAATCAGTACATCAAAGATTTTGAAAACTGAACTATAGTATATACTATAGCCCCAAGTAGCTTTTGTGTCCACAGAACTCAGGCTGGAACTTCAAATTTAAACCCTACCAGGTGGACTGCCTTGTGAAAAAGACAAAATTATATCAAAATTTTCTAGAAGATTCTATAGGTGCCCTAGTTTCATAACATAGTAATCAAAATGCCCATGATATAGGGGCACCCGGGTGGTTCAGTCAGTTGAGGTCTGACTTTGGCTCAGGTCATGATCTCATGGCTCATGAGTTCATGCCCGGCGTTGGGTTCTGTGCTGACAGCTCAGAGCCTGGAGCCTTCTTCAGATTCTCTCTCTCTCTCTCTCTCTCTCTCTCTCTATCTCTCTCTCTCTCTGCCCTTCCACATTATGTGCACTCTCTCTCTCTCTCTCTGTTTCGGCCTCTCTCTCTCTCAAAAATAAATATTTTAAAAATGCCCATGATATAATCCAAGATTACCTGACATATACCGAACAAAATAAATCTAAACTGCTCTTATGGAAAAAGTAAATCAACAGATACCAATACTACCATAACCCAAATGTTTGAATTATAAGACAAAGTTTATAAAACAGCTATAATTACTATAGTCTAAGAGTTAAGGGCACAGTTTGGAAAAGAATGAAATGATAGATGTTCTCAGCATAGAAACAGAAGTCATAAAGAACCAAATGGAAATTCTAGAACTGAAAAACAAAATAACAGAAATAAAAATTAACTGGAATGAAGGAAAGGTTCAATATAAAAATACAGATGACAGAGGAAAAAGTCCATGAATATCAAGATTGATCAATAAAAAATTTCCATCCTGAACAACAGAAAAAACAATATAAAAAGAAAAGAACCTCAGTGATCTCAGGGACAATATCAAACGGTCAATTTTCATGTCTTTGGAGTACCAGCCAGGAAAAAGTGATCGATGCAGGAAAAATATTTGAGAAGATAATGGCTGACAACGTTCCAAATTTAATGAGGTATGAATATGAAGATCCCAGAAGCTTAATGAAGCCCAAACATATAAATCAAATAAAACTTCCTTCAGACCTGTAATATAGAGAGGACAATTAATTATATAAATCCATGTGACATTCTCATCAGAAATGATAAGAGGTCAGAAGAAAGTGGCAAACCAAAAGGAAAGAACTGTTAACTCAGAATTCTTTGTTCAACAAAAATATCTTTCAGAAAAGAATGAAGGAATATCAAGGGAATGTGAATTGTTTCTTAATGCCAAAATAAGTTATTCAAGGAGAAAGTGAAAGGAACTTGGAACATCAGAAATGAAGGCAGAAGGGGTGCCCACGTGTCTCAGTTGATCGAGCATCAACTATTGATTTCAGCTCTGGTCATGATCTCACAGTTGGTGAGATCAGGCTACCTATCAGGCCCACGCTGACAGCCAGAAGAGCCCGTTTGGGATTCTCTCTCTCTTCTGTCTCTGCCCCTCCACATGCTCACAAGGGGAATGTGTTCCCCACCCCCTGCTCTCTCTCTAGCTTTGAAAATAAATAAGCATTTTAAAAACGAAATCAAGGAGGAACTACTTAAGCGATCTCCTTTTAAAGTTTATCATTACATACATGATTTATATTATACATATTACCTTCGTGTAATACAAAATATACCTGAAAGTAATTCACGTTCACATGACTATCTAGGCAGGGGAGGTAGGGAAGAAGACAGAATTGATTTTTTTTTCCAACAAAAATGAAAACCTATCAGAGTAATGTTATGCTTCTTCATTACATGAGAATAATACTTAAATTGAGAAAAAAAAGTAACATACCCACTTAAGAAATCATGTTGGAATTTGAGAATATATTTAAATTCTGTATTTATAGGAAAAGAATGTGAATCTATTTTTTTCCTTCACTCTTATCTCTTGATAAGAGGGTCCTTTGGATGCTGTCCTTTGAATGCTTATATATGACCACAAGAACCAAGTAGAAAGGAGGGGAAAATGATCACGCATGTAAGTATGCAGACTATTGCTATCTAACTGAAGGAAGATATAGTTCACTAACTGGTATCTGTTGTTAAACACTTAGATATCAGAAACAGCAAAAAAAAAAAAAAAAAAAAAAAAAAACTTTCCAAAATGTAAAAGGTATAATAGAAGATAGAACTGGAAATGTAAATGAGGAAAGGGACTCAAAATAGGCATCAAATGTGAAACAAAAAAGGGGTTTTAGCACAGTCTTGTTCATATTGTGTCAAAAAGTTTCATGTTTTTGGCTTTACCAAGAAAATTAGTGTTGATGAGAAGATTTTTTAAACTAAAATTCTCTGAAAGTAAAAATTAGTATTTTTACTACTATGCTCCTCAATTTAATTCTATTTTTTATGTTTGTGTTTTTGAGTGGAAACTGTAGATGGGGAATAAAATTATTACATTGCTACATTTCAAATGCACTTGGGTTACAGTAGCAAAATAGTATAATAGTCACTAAAACTCTAGTTTATAGTGTTTCCTAATCTGAGAGAAAAAAAATACAAATTTGATGTCATACATTGAGAATGAATAAATGTCTCTTTTTACTCAAAGCTATGATTTTCTAAGAAAAAACTATTTTATTTAAAAACCAGGAAGTGTATTCCATTTTATTAGAAGGGAACTTTTAATATTTTTACCTCACAGTTTCACTGAAATTCTTTCAATGAGGATTAAGAATAAACAGAGATTTGCTATCATTTATCAAGTTGGGCTCATAATGCCAATGCTCAGAGCTTCATTTATTTTCTCATTTTCTTTTTAAATCTTCAATTAGGGTATGATACCTACAAGTAATAGGTATTTAGTAAAAGTCTCATGATTTGAATAACTAGACATTCCATGGTCATGTTTAACTCAACCAAAGAAGAAATAATAATTTTATATTTAGTTTTGTTGCTTTCTATTAAAGTAAATAACATTATTAAAAGTATTAAAAGTAAATTTAAATACTATAAACTAGTTATTCCATCAATCATAAGATTATAGATACAATTAATCTACTCATTATTAGTGTGATAGTAATCAAAGTTCATTCAAATGTTTTAGATAACATTGGGTTGTTTTTCACCTTTATAGGAGGCATATAATATTATATACTTTTCTTCCTAGATAATTATAAAAGTTGTTGGTAATGTCAACCCACAAAAAGTCCTAATAACTGCCATGTTGGCCCTTGTTAGGGTCTGTGGCTAATAACTGTTACATTTCCCCATTTTCTGGCCAACTGGTCACAACCAATAACAAAAATCAGGACTAACACCACTACCTGGAACCCTGAATATCTGAAGGAATTAGACTAGACTTCAAATTCACCACTTTTGAAACATTTTTGTTACTATCCTATTTTTTTCTCTGAGTTCACCTAGTCCTGAGAGCATCATTTCTATCAAAATTGTCTGAAATTATTTTTGCCTTATAGCCATCTGAGGCCAAAAGAATATCCTACCTAAAAATATGAAACAAGGGAAAAAATGAGAATCTAATAGAGATTTTTCACACTAGTTTGCCAAAAATAGGTCTTTCATGGACATATTACTTATGTTGTTAAAAATAAAGAAATTATTGAGGATGGAGAGGAAAGATGGCGGCGTAGGAGGACGCTGGGCTCACCGCGCGTCCTGCTGATCACTTAGATTCCACCTACACCTGCCTAAATAACCCAGAAAACCGCCAGAGGATTAGCAGAACGGAGTCGCCGGAGCCAAGAGCAGATGAGAGGCTCACGGAAGAGGGTAGGAAGGGCGGCGAGGCGGTGTGCGCTCCACGGACTGGCGGGAGGGAGCCGGGGCGGAGGGGCGGCTCGCCAGCCAAGCAGAGCCCCCGAGTCTGGCTTGCAAAAAGCGGAGGGACCTGATGGACTGTGTTCCCACAGCAAGCGCGACTTAGCGGCTGGGAGGTCATAAGTTAACAGCTCTGCTCAGAAAGCGGGAAGGCTGGAGGACAAAGGGAAGGAGAGCTGCTGAGCCCCCCGACAACAGAGCTCAGTTTGGTGGGGAACAAAGGTGCTCGCCAGCGCCATCTCCCCCGCCCACCCCCCAGCCAAAATCCCAAAGAGAACCAGTTCCTGCCAGGCAACTTGCTTGCTCCGCGCAAACACCCAACTCTGCGCTTCTGCGGAGCCAACCTCTGGCAGTGGATCTGACTCCCTCCTGCTGCCACAGGGCCCCTCCTGAAGTGGATCACCTAAGGAGAAGCAAGCTAAGCCTGCCCCTCCTGCCCCTGTGCACCTTGCCTACCCACCCCAGCTAAGACGCCAGATCCCCAGCATCACAAGCCTGGCAGTGTGCAAGTAGCCCAGACAGGCCACCCCACCCCACAGTGAATCCCGCCCATAGGAGAGGGGAAGAGAAGGCACACACCAGTCTGACTGTGGCCCCAGCGGTGGGCTGGAGGCAGACATCAGGTCTGACTGCGGCTCCGCCCACCAACTCCAGTTATACACCACAGCACAGGGGAAGTGCCCTGCAGGTCCTCACCACGCCAGGGACTATCCAAAATGACCAAGCGGAAGAATTCCCCTCAGAAGAATCTCCAGGAAATAACAACAGCTAATGAGCTGATCAAAAAGGATTTAAATAATATAACAGAAAGTGAATTTAGAATAATAGTCATAAAATTAATTGCTGGGCTTGAAAACAGTATAGCAGACAGCAGAGAATCTCTTGCTACAGAGATCAAGGGACTAAGGAACAGTCACGAGGAGCTGAAAAACGCTTTAAACGAAATGCATAACAAAATGGAAACCGCCACGGCTCGGATTGAAGAGGCAGAGGAGAGAATAGGTGAACTAGAAGATAAAGTTATGGAAAAAGAGGAAGCTGAGAAAAAGAGAGATAAAAAAATCCAGGAGTATGAGCGGAAAATTAGAGAACTAAGTGATACACTAAAAAGAAATAATATACGCATAATTGGTATCCCAGAGGAGGAAGAGAGAGGGAAAGGTGCTGAAGGGGTACTTGAAGAAATCATAGCTGAGAACTTCCCTGAAGTGGGGAAGGAAAAAGGCATTGAAATCCAAGAGGCACAGAGAACTCCCTTCAGACGTAACTTGAATCGATCTTCTGCACGACATATCAGAGTGAAACTGGCAAAATACAAGGATAAAGAGAAAATTCTGAAAGCAGCAAGGGGTAAACGTGCCCTCACATATAAAGGGAGACCTATAAGACTCGTGACTGATCTCTCTTTTGAAACTTGGCAGCCCAGAAAGGATTGGCACGAGATCTTTAATTTGCTGAACAGGAAAAATATGCAGCCGAGAATCCTTTATCCAGCAAGTCTGTCATTTAGAATAGAAGGAGAGACAAAGGTCTTCCCAAACAAACAAAAACTGAAGGAATTTGTCACCACTAAACCAGCCCTACAAGAGATCCTAAGGGGGACCCTGTGAGACAAAGTACCAGAGACATCACTACAAGCATAACACATACAGACATCACAATGACTCTAAACCCATATCTTTCTATAATAACACTGAATGTAAATGGATTAAATGCGCCAACCAAAAGACATAGGGTATCAGAATGGATAAAAAAAACAAGACCCATCTATTTGCTGTATACAAGAGACTCATTTTAGACCTGAGGACACCTTTAGATTGAGAGTGAGGGGATGGAGAACTATTTATCATGCTACTGGAAGCCAAAAGAAAGCTGGAGTAGCCATACTTCTATCAGACAAACTAGACTTTAAATTAAAGGCTGTAACAAGAGATGAAGAAGGACATTATAGAATAGTGACAGGGTCTATCCATCAGGAAGAGCTAACAATTATAAATGTCTATGCGCCGAATACCGGAGCGCCCAAATATATAAAACAATTACTCATAAACATAAGCAACCTTATTGATAAGAATGTGGTAATTACAGGGGACTTTAACACCCCACTTACAGAAATGGATAGATCATCTAGACACACGGTCAATAAAGAAATAAGGGCCCTGAATGAGACATTGGATCAGATGGACTTGACAGATATATTTAGAACTCTGCATCCCAAAGCAACAGAATATACTTTCTTCTCGAGTGCACATGGAACATTCTCCAAGATAGATCATATACTGGGTCACAAAACAGCCCTTCATAAGTTTACAAGAATTGAAATCATACCATGCATACTTTCAGACCACAATGCTATGAAGCTTGAAATCAACCACAGAAAAAAGTCTGGAAAACCTCCAAAAGCATGGAGGTTAAAGAACACCCTACTAACGAATGAGTGGGTCAACCAGGCAATTAGAGAAGAAATTAAAAAATATATGGAAACAAACGAAAATGAAAATACAACAATCCAAACGCTTTGGGACGCAGCGAAGGCAGTCCTGAGAGGAAAATACATTGCAATCCAGGCCTATCTCAAGAAACAAGAAAAAACCCAAATACAAAATCTAACAGCGCACCTAAAGGAACTAGAAGCAGAACAGCAAAGGCAGCCTAAACCCAGCAGAAGAAGAGAAATAATAAAGATCAGAGCAGAAATAAACAATATAGAATCTAAAAAAACTGTAGAGCAGATCAACGAAACCAAGAGTTGGTTTTTTGAAAAAATAAACAAAATTGACAAACCTCTAGCCAGGCTTCTCAAAAAGAAAAGGGAGATGACCCAAATAGATAAAATCATGAATGAAAATGGAATTATTACAACCAATCCCTCAGAGATACAAACAATTATCAGGGAATACTATGAAAAATTATATGCCAACAAATTGGACAACCTGGAAGAAATGGACAAATTCCTGAACACCCACACTCTTCCAAAACTCAATCAGGAGGAAATAGAAAGCTTGAACAGTCCCATAACCAGCGAAGAAATTGAGTCGGTTATCAAAAATCTCCCAACAAATAAGAGTCCAGGACCAGATGGCTTCCCAGGGGAGTTCTACCAGACGTTTAAAGCAGAGATAATACCTATCCTTCTCAAGCTATTCCAAGAAATAGAAAGGGAAGGAAAACTTCCAGACTCATTCTATGAAGCCAGTATTACGTTGATTCCTAAACCAGACAGAGACCCAGTAAAAAAAGAGAACTACAGGCCAATATCCCTGATGAATATGGATGCAAAAATTCTCAATAAGATACTAGCAAATCGAATTCAATGGCATATAAAAAGAATTATTCACCATGATCAAGTGGGATTCATTCCTGGGATGCAGGGCTGGTTCAACATTCGCAAATCAATCAACGTGATACATCACATTAACAAAAAAAAAGAGAAGAACCATATGATCCTGTCAATCGATGCAGAAAAGGCCTTTGACAAAATCCAGCACCCTTTCTTAATAAAAACCCTTGAGAAAGTCGGGATAGAAGGAACATACTTAAAGATCATAAAAGCCATTTATGAAAAGCCCACAGCTAACATCATCCTCAACGGGGAAAAACTGAGAGCTTTTTCCCTGAGATCAGGAACACGACAGGGATGCCCACTCTCACCGCTGTTGTTTAACATAGTGCTGGAAGTTCTAGCATCAGCAATCAGACAACAAAGGAAATCAAAGGCATCAAAATTGGGAAAGATGAAGTCAAGCTTTCGCTTTTTGCAGATGACATGATATTAAACATGGAAAATCCGATAGACTCCACCAAAAGTCTCCTAGAACTGATACATGAATTCAGCAAAGTTGCAGGATACAAAATCAATGTACAGAAATCAGTTGCATTCTTATACACTAACAATGAAGCAACAGAAAGACAAATAAAGAAACTGATCCCATTCACAATTGCACCAAGAAGCATAAAATACCTAGGAATAAATCTAACCAAAGATGGAAGGATCTGTATGCTGAAAACTATAGAAAGCTTAGGAAGGTAATTGAAGAAGATTTAAAGAAATGGAAAGACATTCCCTGCTCATGGATTGGAAGAATAAATATTGTCAAAATGTCAATACTACCCAAAGCTATCTACACATTCAATGCAATCCCAATCAAAATTGCACCAGCATTCTTCTCGAAACTAGAACAAGCAATCCTAAAATTCCTATGGAACCACAAAAGGCCCCGAATAGCCAAAGTAATTTTGAAGAAGAAGACCAAAGCAGGAGGCATCACAATCCCAGACTTTAGCCTCTACTACAAAGCTGTCATCATCAAGACAGCATGGTATTGGCACAAAAACAGACACATAGACCAATGGAATAGAATAGAAACCCCAGAACTAGACCCACAAACGTATGGCCAACTCATCTTTGACAAAGCAGGAAAGAACATCCAATGGAAAAAAGACAGTCTCTTTAACAAATGGTGCTGGGAGAACTGGACAGCAACATGCAGAAGGTTGAAACTAGACCACTTTCTCACACCATTCACCAAAATAAACTCAAAATGGATAAAGGACCTGAATGTGAGACAGGAAACCATCAAAACCTTAGAGGAGAAAGCAGGAAAAGACCTCTCTGACCTCAGCCATAGCAATCTCTTACTCGACACATCCCCAAAGGCAAGGGAATTAAAAGCAAAAGTGAATTACTGGGACCTTATGAAGATTAAAAGCTTCTGCACAGCAAAGGAAACAACCAACAAAACTAAAAGGCAACCAACGGAATGGGAAAAGATATTTGCAAATGACATATCGGACACAGGGCTAGTATCCAAAATCTATAAAGAGCTCACCAAACTCCACACCCGAAAAGCAAATAACCCAGTGAAGAAATGGGCAGAAAACATGAATAGACACTTCTCTAAAGAAGACATCCGGATGGCCAACAGGCACATGAAAAGATGTTCAGCGTCGCTCCTCATCAGGGAAATACAAATCAAAACCACACTCAGGTATCACCTCACGCCAGTCAGAGTGGCCAAAATGAACAAATCAGGAGACTATAGATGCTGGCGAGGATGTGGAGAAACGGGAACCCTCTTGCACTGTTGGTGGGAATGCAAATTGGTGCAGCCGCTCTGGAAAGCAGTGTGGAGGTTCCTCAGAAAATTAAAAGTAGACCTACCCTATGACCCAGCAATAGCACTGCTAGGAATTTATCCAAGGGACACAGGAGTACTGATGCATAGGGGCACTTGTACCCCAATGTTCATAGCAGCACTCTCAACAATAGCCAAATTATGGAGAGAGCCTAAATGTCCATCAACTGATGAATGGATAAAGAAATTGTGGTTTATATACACAATGGAATACTACGTGGCAATGAGAAAAAGTGAAATATGGCCTTTTGTAGCAACGTGGATGGAACTGGAGAGTGTGATGCTAAGTGAAATAAGCCATACAGAGAAAGACAGATACCATATGGTTTCACTCTTATGTGGATCCTGAGAAACTTAACAGGAACCCATGGGGGAGGGGAAGGAAAAAAAAAAAAAAAGAGGTTAGAGTGGGAGAGATCCAAAGCATAAGAGACTGTTGAGAACTGAGAACAAACTAAGGGTTGATGGGGGGTGGGAGGGAGGAGAGGGTGGGTGATGGGTATTGAGGAGGGCACCTTTTGGGATGAGCACTGGGTGTTGTATGGAAACCAATTTGACAAGAAATTTCATATATAAATAAAAAAAAATTAAAAATAAAAAAAAAATTCCAACAAAAAAAAATTTTTTTAAAGGAGTAAAAAAGAAAACACTGATTTTAATAAAAAAAAAAAGAAAGAAATTATTTTTAGTTTCTTGACTTTGTATAAGATTCTGGTTGTTTCTTAAGGTATTCTTTCTTTCACCTTCAAGTAAAACAGTGAATAGCAAAACAAAACAAAACAAAAACAAAAACAAAAAACACGATTATACAGCAAACCTTAAATATATGAGACCTATTCATGAAAGCTTTCTTCTAGTTACCAGGTGTCTTTTTTTACTAAGTAATATGGGCATATTGACCAAATTACTGATGGCTGTAATGGATACGATTAGCCTATTTTTAATATTTAAAATCATTACACAAAATTGTGCCTTTATTTCTAAAATGGAAGTGATTGGCAGATATTTAAAATAATTATATTTTCAACATTTCTTTTTCTTTTAGGAAAGTCTCTAGTAGTCTCTCAGTTTATATCCACATATGACTATATATGTATAGGTAGGCTTATATTAAACGTTTCCATTTAGGGTTGAACGCATCAAGTTTTCAACAAACCAAAAAAAAAAAAAAAAACTGTACAACAAAGATCTAAATGACAATTTATCCCTATATGACCATAATATATTTTTTTGTATATGCCATATTTAAAGCTTTTATTTTAAGAAAATTGCAGGGGCTCCTGAGTGGCTTAGTCGACTGAGTGTCCAACTTTGGCTCAGGTCATGATCTCACGGCTGTGGGATCGAGCCCTGTGTGGCATTCTGTGCGACAGCTCAGAGCTTGGAGCCTGCTTAGGATCCTATGTATATTTCGCTCTCTCTCTGCCCCTTCCCCACTCGTGCTCTGTTTCAGTCTCTCAAGAATAAATAAACATTAAAAAAAAAATAAAATGAGAAAATAAAGAAAATTGCATAGATTCAGTTCTCTTCACATGGCTCTTCTTCTCCTCCAACATAAATGCACAGCACCATCACAAGCATGACTTAGTAGCAAATATCCTCATTAAACATGAAGTATAAGAAAATCATAAGATTTTAAATTTTGAGCAAAACTTAGAGAACACCTAGTCCCATAGTCCTTAATTTTTTTGCTAATATATTCCTTTATGAATCTGATTAAAATTCTAGACCCACTCTACAGAGCAATGCAAATATGGACATTCTTCTAGATGGTATTAATTAACTGATATTATATACCAGGGACTCTACTGGGCACTGGTGAACAAACATACAAACTTTCCTAGTGAAATTTATAATCAGTGAGAAATACATTAATCAAATTATCACACACATAATTTTATAGATAAGTACTCTAAACTAAATATTAAAAGAAGCTTCAGTGTCTGTTAAATCCATCTAGTGCATTAAAACCTATAAACTACTAATAGTTTTGTGAAGATCCAGGCAAATGGGGTACTAGGGACTGACCGTGTCCTCCCAAATTCATGTGTTGAAGTACCAATCCCCAATGCGAAGTCCTTGGAGGTAAGACTTTTAGGATATAATTAGGTTGTAATGATGGAAACCCTCATGAATGGGATTAGTGGCTTTATAAGACATGAGAGAAATGATCTCTTACTCCACCATACGAGGACATAATGAGAAGGTCTGCAAACCGGGAAGAGGGCTCTCACCTGACATCAAATTTGCCTGCAACTTGAACTTGGACTTCCCAATCTCCGGGACTGTGA